>NC_053424.1:72584128-72612309 GCF_007990345.1 Gossypium hirsutum
ATTTGACTGTGATTGTATGCTGTGCTTTAACTGACTTGATGGTGGTTGTCGACTAATATGCTTTATATATGTTTAATGATTGTTATGGCATGGCTTTTTTGCATCGTATGTGATTGGCATGAACACGAATATTGCATGGGGTTGTAATTGTACGAAGAGTTTTGATAGGACGTACGGGTCGCATAAGCGCTGGGATCCATTTGATATGTTGGTGAGGGTCGCCGAGCGTGGTGACGTAAGCTTATGCTATTAATCTGATTATGGCTCTGTCACTTTGTCTTGCTTGTTGTTATGCTTGTGCAATGTATTTCCAATGGCTATGTGCATCATATTTATCGATGCTTGTGCCTATTATTTACCTGGCTGTGTGCGATTATATACGTCGCTTATGTTGTGCCGCATATACGTCATGGTTGTGCCATTATACTGTATGAGGCTTGCCATATATGCTGAGCTTGGCATTCTTAGTGCTGCACGTGTACATTTGTTAGGTCTTATTTTCCCAGTATGCGGGGGCGACGCAGTTGCATGATGGTCTGCTAGCATACATATGTTGTTACGAGACTAGCCCATTGATTCTGTTATGGGTGACCATGTATGTGATCTTGCACTTGCTCTGAACTAGGCTATACTGTTACTATTAAAGGGCTCTAACTCGACTGTTTCATTTCTGTTACTGCTTACTCTATAAGGGATACACACTGAGTTTTCGTAAATCACTTTTTTTAACTGTACAGGTAGTCCCCAGCGTTAGGCGGATCGGTGTGCGAAGGACTTGGAATGGCCACACGACTTCTTCTACTGGTACATTAAATTTTACTCGTATTTTTTTATTTTGGAATTTTGGTTTGTATAGACCATTTGTGGGATTTACTTGTATTGGCTTTTGATTACTCACTTTAATGTGTCTAGGAAAACAGAGTTTTCACCAATTTTGTTTCCACATATGTTTTAAACTCTTTAATTTAATTAGCTTCCGTTTGTAGAGATTTTTAACAATTAATAACGTTTTTTAAAAGTGATTAACTTTCCAATGAACCACATTTGAATTAAACGAACACAAACTGAGACTTTACACAAGTTTTAAATAGTAAGAGGGTTTTCAATGAAATCACAGTTTCGAAAAAACACTTCAATGTGACACCGCCAGATTCGCCATAATGTCTAGGCTGGGTTTGGGGTGTTACAATCATAATGAACATTTCAAATGTACCTAAATTTGGTTAAGCATTCTCATATTCATTCATTTCTCGGAATGCTCGTTGAACTGTCAGAATTAATAAGGATACTCAGATAGCTGAGAAAGCTCATACAATGCCAATGTCCTAGACGTGGTCTTACACAAAATCAAAGACGATCGATGTCCCAGACATGGTCTTACACGTAAATCATAAGTCGATGTCAACGTCCCAGACGTGGTCTTACATGAAAACACATATCGGATCCTATGTCATGACATATGTATCTAACTATTCCTATGGGTTGTTCTAATCAAGTAATATTATCATGATTAAAGCTGTTCTGCTTGATAAAGTTATAGCATGTAAAAATTTGAATGGTCAGTTGCACGTTGCCAAAGTTGAAATAGAGGAAGGTATTATTAACTGAAGCTCTAGTTCCGAGTTAGATTGAATTAAGTAATGAATTTAAGAATTTCAATGATGCACTATCGAACAGATTGGTATGTGTTTTATTACTAGAATGTAAAGTGATGTTTCCATTTTTCAGACAGTTAATGTCACATTAAAAAAAATGTTCGACTAGTGATTTAGAGACGGTCACTATTATGTCGGTATTGAGATATTAAAATTTTATAGTTATTGATTATATTGAGAAGCAGTTATAGTTACAGATACTTGATGGAAAATCTGATTGATCTTATCTGATGATGGTCTAATTATAACTATATTAATGCTAAAGTGAGTTTTTTGTGAGATGAGAAGCTCAGAAATATATAGTGTGGTAATCTAAATCAGTTTAGAATGAGATCATCCTGAGTTGATTTTAAGTCAGACCTAATCTTGTTATTTTATTGCCTGAAAAGAAAGTTACAACAGATGAACCGAGCTTATGCAAAAGTTTTATACGAGACTTAGTAGTAACATGTTTTTTATCCAAAAGTAATAAATGTGCAGTTATGTAAAGTGGACGTGTTAGTGATTCCGTATGTTACATGATATTTTGGATCCATATTCAGATGTCGATTTGCTAACAGACAAAAGTTGATAACCAAGTATACTCAGGACTAATATAGTCAGTGATGGTATGAGAGTGATTAAGAAGTAGAATTGTTATAGACTTCATATGAAGATTATTTTATCCCTAAAAAGGAAGATGTTATCTGGATTGTGGTTGATATGATTTGTGATTCTGAGAAATCTCTGAAAGTAATTCATAAGATTTGGAAGCAACTTCTTCTGGTAAGATTTTTGGGGATGAAAATCCCTAAAGGGGGAGAGTTGTAATACCCCAATTTTAGGCCTAGTCAGAACAGTGGTTTCGAGACCACAAATTCGACATAAGAAAATTTATTTTTATTATATTTTTATAGTTTACGATTTCACGAAATGATTTTGTGAAGATTTCATTTGAAAATTTTGATGTTTGGGCACTCAATTTAGTCAAAAGGACTAAATCGTAAAAAGTGCAAAAGTTGAGTTCTACATGCTAGAGGCGTCCAATTTATGAAATTTTAAATTGGAGGTCCTTATATGGTAATTAGACCATTGGTTAATTTTTTGGACAAAAATGAACATGAAACAGGTGAAATAGAATATTTTTATGTTAGGGGCATTTTGGTTATTTAATAATTAAAATGAATTAAAAACAAAATTAAAAGCCAATTTTTGTCCATCTTCAACCCTTTGGCTGAAACTTGCATGGAGAAACCATGGCTAGGGTTTTTCAAGCTTCCAAGCTCGATTGTCAATTCGTTCTAGCCTCGTTTTTTATGATTTTTACATTTTTGCAATCCTCGTAACAAGATCTATCTATTTCTACCATTTATTTGAGCTAGGGTTGATGTTTAAAAGTTTACCCATGTGCTACATGTGTGTATTTAATGTTTAAGGGAGGAATATGAATGCTTTTTGTGTGTTAAACGTCTTTTACTAAGTAGTTTTCAATGAAAATGCTAAAAATGACTAATTTGTAAAAGTTATAAAATTTGTCATAAATGTGTGATTTAGTGGAAATTGTGGGCTGCTATAGTTATGAAAATGATTCGGCTAGGCTTAAAGTGTAAAGAAATTGAATGAAAATCATTTTACGAGCCTAGGAACAAAAGTGTAAATATGTGGAACTTTAGGGGCAAAAATGTAATTTTGCCATAGTATGATTTTTGGGTTTCGATGAATAATGTGACTAATTGATATTATAGATCAAGGAAAATGAGATTCAGACTTAAACCGGGAAGGTACGTGATTATGGACTAAAATGGAATAATTAGTCGTGTACGGATTCGCGGTAAGTTTGTGTGATAATAATAATAATAATGCAATGTCATAATTGAATTGTAAATTATATTATTGTCTCATAAATTGAACGAGTTGTCATACGAATGCATACGACTAGAATTTGACAAGTAAATACGTACGATAATGTTATCATTGATTGTGACTAAATCTAAATTGGTAAGTTGATTTGAACTTGTTAAGTTAAAGGTTATTGTATGCTATGCATAAGAAGTGATCTACAATATGTCTATGATGTGTGATGACAATGTGATGAATTTTGATTTGTGCTAAAAAGCTATTATCATGATTATTAACATTATGTGAAATCATGAGCTTAATTACCATCATGAGATATATGATTCAGTCCTAGGGACAAGTTTCGACGAGATGTGTATTCGAAGAAGCCCCAGGTGACCTTGAGGAATGCTTAGGATTCGGATATCATGACATCATGGTTAATGAGATCTCATGTAAGACCATATCTGGGACATGGCATCGGTATTCGAGATGAAAGCTAGAGTAAGACCATGTCTGAGACATGGCATCGGCGTTGATATGTGTACCAGTGTAAGACCCTGTCTCAAACATGGCATCAACGTTGATATGTGTGCCAGTGTAAGACCTTGTCTGGGACATGGCATTGGCGTTGATATGTGTGCTAGTGTAAGACCATGTCTGGGACATGGCATTGGCACTGATATGAGACTTCTTATAAGACCATATATGGGATATGGCATCGGCATGTGGATCCATGTAAGACCATGTCTGGGACATGGATTTGGTACTTTATTTGGTGTATGATGATTCTGAATGTCCTTCAGTATTTCGGGTGGTTCAACGGGCCATTCAAGATTATGGTTAAGAATTGGAGTAATATGTGAAAAGTGTTGAAAGGGTACAGGTACGAACACTAAGCTTATGGTTATTGAGACTATGAAATGTCGAGACCTCGGTAAGCTAAGATGTATGAATTATGATTATTAATTTTGTTTCAATATCCTTACATTGCGTATTTGAACATGGAATCCATGAAATGGTGAGTTCATGATTAGTTGAAAATGAAATTATGATAGTTATCATCATATTGTACTAAAACAGTTTTGGACAGCAGCAGTAGTCTGACTTTGAAAATCCACCAAAAATTGTGGAAATCGAATTAGGGACTGAATAAAATATGAAATGAACTCTTATAGAATTTAGTTTCACACAGAGGAAACAATGTAAGCAAAAATTTCATATTATCAGATATTGTAATTTTTGTGAGACAAGGTCAGAGTGATTTCCTGCTCCCCTGTCCTAAACTTGGAAAATCACTAAAAATTGTACAAAAATAATTATTGGTTATAAGTTATATGCTTATAATACTTAATTAGTATATTTTCAAAAGAAACAAATGGGAACATCATCTGAATCCCATATGAGGAGATAATTATTTTTTTAGTGAAGAGGGGTTGGAACTGTCAGATAGCAAAATAGTAGAGATTTTAAAGAATAAAATGTACTTATTGGCTAGACCAAAAATTCTTAAAATTTTATGGTAAAAAGATATGTGAATCTATTTTCAGGGAAAATTAGCAGATCTTAATTTGAAGTTCCGTAGATCAAGATATTAATAATTTAGTGACTATTACTTGAGTAGACAGCTTGACTGGAATATGAGAAAATAGTGGAATTATGTGCAACATCGATTGTGTTACCATGAGAATATGTTGTAAGAATTTGGCAATAGCACGTTATTAAATTGCTTATTATTATATTCGTACGGACTTACTGAGCTATAAAGCTTACCCCCTCCTTTCCATTTCTTTAGTGTTGTCAAGTTAGCTCGGGGTTGGGATCGTTGAAAGTAGCATCACACTATCAAATTATTAAGTTGGGGTAGTAATAAACCTTAAGTGTTTTGAAGTGAGTGGCATGTATAGAGACTTAGTACTTTATGATATGGGTTTCATGATTTGGCCAATTGAGTTGGCTTATAATGATTCATTTGTATAGAGCCATGAGATATGACTCACATTTGATCATTGGGTTGTAAAACTATTTGATTTTGCATGACTGATCTAATGTCTTGATGATGTGCATGTTGTGATGGCTTGGTATCGATGAATGTATGATATGGTATGCATATTTGATGGATGAACTTTTATCAATAGATGTGACCATATTCTTAGTATAAAGTGTAAATTTAGAGTAAGTTAATGATGTTAATGAAGAATGGAATTAGTGTGGAATGCCTTATGGAAACATGTTAATGTGAGTGTGTGATAGATGACATTAAGGATATGAATTAGACATGACTATGAATGCTAGATGACTAAGTTGAGAATATCAACATGAAGGCAACCATGATATAAGGGTATAAGTGGTAGTGAAGATGACAAGGCCAAATGAATATGATTTGGTATGTCTAGACTAGATATAAAATGAGCATGAGAAACACAAGTATGATGACATGCAAATGCTATGTTTGTGACTTAATTGAGGATGTTTAATTGTTAAATGGATGCCATGTTATATATCCTTGATGTTCTATAAATGTGTGAGGGATTATGGTCTACCAAGGCTTGGAAAATAGCCAATGTGTTGGCCACACGGGCAGAGACACGTCCATGTGTCTCAGCCGCGTGGGGAACATGGCCTTAGCACACGAGCGTATGACTTGGTCGTGTGATCCCATTTCATTGCTGACGTCATAAACGGAGAGTTACACGGGCAAAGGACACGGTGTGTCCCAAGCCACACGGGTGTGTGTGACCACACGGCCTAATCCATACGGGCGTGTGACTCTTTAAACATGGAAATTTTCTCTAAGTGTTGTAAATTTTTAGAAGTTCTTGGTTTAGTCCTGATCCACCCCCGAAGTGTGTTTTGGGCCTTGTAGGCTCGTATAAGGGACGATATGCTTGTGTTTGAATGTTTTTGAATTGGTTGAAATTTTATGGCTCGATTTTACATGTATGTGTATGTTTAAGTTCGGTAATGCCTTGTATCCTGTCCCGACGTCGGACACGGGTAAGGGGTGTTACAGCATCGATGTCCATTGCACCCTATCGCATGGCACTTAAAGAACTTAAGGAGCTTAAAGCTCAGTTACAAGAATTGTTGGATTGTGGCTTCATAAGGCCAAGTGTGTCATGTGGGGAGCTCTGGTCCTTTTTGTGAAAAATAATGATGGATCTATGAGGCTGTGCATTGATTACCATCAGCTGAACTAGTTGACTATGAAAAATAAGTACCCTTTGCTGAGGATTGATGACCTATTTGACCAATTCTGAAGTGTTACAGTCTTCTCTAAGATTGAGTTGAGGTTGGCACACTATCAGCTGCAAGTGAAGGAGGTTGATGTACCAAAAACTACTTTCAGTACTCGGTATAAGCACTACGAGTTCTGTGTGATGCCCTTCGATCTTACAAATGCTTTTGTCATGTTCATAGACTTAATGAATAGAGCTTCAACCCTATCTTGATCAATTCATTCTAGTCTTAATCGAGATATCTTGATCTACTCCAAATCTGAGTTGGAGCATGAGGAGTATTTGAGGTTGGTCCTTCAAACCTTACGTGAGAAAAAGTTGTATGAGAAGCTCAGTAAGTGTGAGTTTTGGCTCCAAGAGGTGATGTTTTTGAGACACTTAGTATCTGCTGAGGGTATTGGATCCAAAGAAAATCGAGGCTATCTTAGATTGGAAGCAACCTAAGAATGTTAGTGAGACTTAGAATTTTCTCAGACTTGCTAGCTATTATTGGAGGTTTGTGGAAGGATTTTCACTGATTGCGGCTCCAATGACTAAGTTGTTGAGAAAGACTACACCGTTTAAGTGGATCGATGAATAACAAGATAGTGTTGAGAAACTTAAGTCAATTTTGACTCAAGCACCAGTGTTGATTCAACTTGAGTCTGGGAAAGATTACGTGGTCTATAGTGATGAATCCCATTCTGGTCTTGGATGCGTGCTAATGCAAGACGAGAAGGTTGTAGCATACAGTTAGAGGTAGCTCAATGCACATGAGTGCAACTATCCGATGCGTGATTTGGAATTGGCTATTATGGTATTCGCACTTAAGATTTGGAGGCACTATCTTTATAAGGAGAGATGTGTCATCTATACAGATCATAAGAGTCTTAAGTATCTCCTCACCCAAAAGGAGTTGAACTTAAGACAGATGCATTGGATCGAGATTCTAAAAGATTATGATTGTACCATCGAGTACCATCCGGGTAGGGCTAATGTTGTGGCAGATGCATTGAGTAGGAAATCTATGTCAGAGTTGAGGGTAATGTTCGCTAAGTTGAGTTTATCTGATAATTGTGGCTTACTTGTGGAGTTACATGTGCAACAAACTTTGATTGAGGAGATTAAGTTGAAGTAAATTTCAGATTGGTTATTGGAGCCTCATGTGAAGTTTGTTAAGGAGGGTAAGACTTTAGATTTTTCTTATAATTTTGAAGGAATCTTGTGTTATCATGAAAGATTCTGTGTGTCTTCTGATTTGGAGTTGAAGCAATATATACTTCAAAAAGCGCATAGTAGTTCCTATGCTATGCATCTTGAAGGAAGTAAGATGTATAGTTATGATCTTCATGAGTGGAACGACGAAAATGTGCAAGTGTACACAATCGGAACAAGTAATAAAGTGACAAGTAAATGTCGACTTATTGTATCCACCGGGACTGTGAAAAGAATTATTTATGAATGCTATTTAAAACACTTTGGTGAAGAAAAATATTTTTTTGAAGAGGGTGATTAAAAACTAAGATTTTAAACTAAGTAAACTAAAGAAATAAATCTCAAATGCACGATTTCAAATATGATTTAATCAAGATGACATAATTGTATTACATTTCTTTAACTTAGAATTATTAAACTCATGTTTATGTTGTTACGAATAAATTCACAGCAACTCAGTAATTTGCTAACTTATGAACATACTCACCTACACAAATCCATTCATCTTGTAATAGCCCGATTTAGACCCTAATCGAAATGGTGATTTCGGGACCACGAATCTGAGTCAGAAAAATATTTAAAAATTATTTTTTTTGTGATTATTTTGTGTGAATTTATATCTGTGAAATTTTTGTGATTTAATTTTGTCGTTTAGGTATCTGATTAAATAAAAGGACTTAATCGCGTAAAAGGGAAATTTGTTGGTCATTTCTAAAAGGAACCTAATTGTTATTGGCTTTCTAAATTGGAGTACTTATGTTGTAAATATTCCATTAGTATATTGTTTGGACGATATTAGGCTTATAATATAAAGTTTTTATATTAATTCATTAAGGTTATATTGGTGAGTTAAGTTTTAAGTTATAAATGTTATAATATATACAATAAAACATAAAATAAAGTTAACATATATGTTATTTTCATTGTTCTTGCCGAAACCAAATAAAAGAAAAATAAACTAGGGTTCGGTTGCTTTCCAAGCTCAATCAAGGTAAGAGTTCAGCTCGGTTTTTGATAATTTTTACGTTTTTGAGATCGTAGCTTCGAGTACTACAAAACCCATGCTTGTATTTTTGATTTTGGTGAATATTTTGAGTTATGCCATTGTTGAGATCTTGTGATTTTTGTTGTTTGATGATGAAATATGAAAGATATGGTTTAGAATAACATATTTTGTATTGGAGTTTTTGATGATTTTGAGTAATTAGGACTAAAATCATAAAAATAATAATTTGAGGGACTAAAATGTGAAATAAATGAATTGTATGGGCTTGTATAGACATGGGTAATATTCGGCCTAGCTTGGGTATGGAGAAATTTGGTGTATTTTGTGTTTTGTGCAATAGGGACTAAATTGTAAAAATTGTAAATGTCAAGGGTAAAATGGTAATTTTCCCATTTATGTGTTTTTGGAATAAATTGAATGAAAATATGTTTGAATGAAATTAATTTGAATGTGTTTAGATTAAGAACCAAAGAAATCGGATTTGGATCAGGGGAAAACAAAAGTCATCAACTAGTTGCCCTGTTCCGTTTTATAATGTCCGAGGTAAGTTTATAAGCAAATAGACGTGTTTAATTGTAGTTAAATGCTAGATATATATGCTGTTATGAAATGTATGAATTTATATTTGTTATGGCTGAATATGAAAAAGCTTGACTATTACATTTTCGAATTCGTTTTGACCGAGTTACGATGTTCGAAAGCCCCGTATGAACCTTAGGAATAGTTAGGATGCATATGTCATGACATAGGATTCCGATTTATGTGTGCGAGTAAGACCATGGCATCGATATGTGATTCCGATATATGTGTCCGAGTAAGACCCTGTCTGGGACAGTGACATCGATATGTGATTACATGTAAGACCACGTTTGGGACGTTGGCAATGTACGATATATGTGTGATTATCCGAGTGTCCTACCCAATTCCGAATGGTTCATCAGGCAAAGGTAAATTGAGCTTGGATGTTTAAAATGAGGTATATGCCATCTATGAATTAACTTGTTACCTACTTGAGGTAAGGTAAGTAAATACCTTGGCTATTTGTTACAAATCTTGTAAAATGCAAATAAAGCAAATATTGGTATATGATATGTATATTTGGCTTTGTGACTGAGTAGAAAGTATGTTATGAATAGTCATTATATTTGTGTATGTATAGTGAGATATGTTCGGTTATATGATTACTATGTGTATATGAGATTATATTATGACACATGAGGTTATGAGTCTAAAGTATGTGAACTAGGTTTGTGATGATTATTTGGTTGTGAAAGTAAAAGGGTGAAATGATAATTTAGTTACATGAACATTCTGCCAAAGTGATATTTAAGAATGAATGTATATATATATTATGAACTTTATATGTTTGGATTTAAATGTGTTATAATATTATAAGTTGTCTTGGTTTAATTCGGTTGATAATGTTATCGAGTTGTTTATTTGCTTATGCTTACTAAGCTTCAAAAGCTTACTCTGTGTTTTATGTGTGTTTCTATTTTATAGATTTTGGATTCAAGTTACAAGCTCGGGGATTATCAGCAAAGTCTATCACACTATCTACAGCTTCGTTATTTAAATAATCAAACTTGAATTATGGCATGCATAGGCTGGAACGTGTTTTGAAATGTTGAATTTTGGTTTTGTATTAAAGCCATCCGAAAATGGCTAAAACTTTTTTTATTAAATTCGGTTATGTTAAGTTCAGTTTATGTTCACTTTGGTTATATAGATATGTGCCATGTATGTGTGATGTTGTGTTAGGTACCACGCTTTGAAAATGGTTTGCTTGTTATGTCTAAATTCGGTTCTATATTCTCTTGGTTAATTGTTCATTGAGCTTGATAGTTGATAAATGTTGTATATGCTTCATTGATAAATTTTGGCCGATTGTCTGGTATGTATTTTATGTTAAATGTAATCATTGTTTTAGGTAAGCTGCATATATTATATGTGTGCATCATTAATAGGTTCGGCTATGGCATAATGTATTGAAAACATATATGTTTGTTTATTAAATTATATAATATGATTGTATATGTAAATTTGGTTGTCATGTTTGATTTAGTAATATTATGTGAATTGGCAATAAAGGTATATTGTTATTTCGAACATGGTAAGTTTGATGTTTTGGAACTTAAGTTTACAAATCGAAAGTTGGGTTGATAGTAAAAGTTATATGTTACTAAATTTAAATAAGCTTGTTAGTTAAACATATAGGTACGATTATATTAAGGGTAGTATATGTGTATGTTATTTCATTTACTTATTAAGATTTATGCATATGAATTGTTAAGGTAAAATGAAGAAGAATGAAGTCTTGAGCATAGAATGGTCATATATTTAGGTAATGCAATGAAATAAGAGACCATATGGGTAGTGGATTTTGTATTAATAAAACAAATGGGTATATATATATGACATAATCACTTGAGGTTTGGTATTTAGCAAATAAATTATTGCCTTATAGTTGTTTATGAAATATTTTATATGTGTAGTAGCAATTCGGCTTTGGTAAGTGTTTTATTTTTAAAAACATGTGGTTTGGTAATGGTGATTCAATGAAATTAAAATTTATAGTATTCATACAGGATGTTAATACATGATTTGTTGAACTAAAGCTTAAAAGTTAATTATGAATTGTTCTTGATCAGTAATGCCTCGTAACCCTAATTCAGCGACGAATATGGGTTAGGGGTGTTACATTTTATTAGTATTAGAGCTATGGTTTAGTCGGTTCTAGGACTAACGTAGCGTGTGTAAGTCTAGCTATACATGCCATAATTTTATACTGCAATAGTGTGATGACTTCTGACATTTGAAAATATGTTTTCATATAGTAAATGGATCCCAACAGAGCTGTAGCTGTTGATGTTGAGAGTGTAGCTCCTGCTCTCGCGCAATGGACAACGTCAGTTCATTCTCGACCAATTTCGAGTAACCTGGAAGGAGAGGCTAGACAAGCTTTTTACCAAATGATGAAATGTAACACCCCGAACCCGAGACCGTCTCCGGAGTCGAACACGAGGTGTTAACAGACTTTTAAAAATTTTCCAGACACTGCCAATCTGCGTAATAGTCGCTTTAAAAATTATATCTTGAGTTTCACAACTCGAAAATCAGTTTCGTGATTTTTCCCTGAAACTAGACTCATATGTCCATCTACATATTTTTTTCTAGAATTTTTGGTAGGGCCAATTAGTACAGTTTATTAGTCAAAGTCTCCCATGTTACAGGGATCGACTACCCTGACCTTTGCGCATTACGACTTGGATATCTCCTTGTACAGGGATCCAATACTGATTCCGTTTGTTTCTATAGAAACTAGACTCAGAGAGGAATCTATACATATATGGTATGGCTCCTAATTATCTCTGGTTAATTTATAATGAATTTTCAAACTCGGAACAGGAAATCCAGAAACCGTTCTGGCCCTATCTCACGATAACCTGAATATCTCTTAACATACTGTCCGTATGATGGTTTCGTTACTTTCCTATGAAAGTAGATTCATCAATGTTTGTTTACATAATTTATTCACTATTTAATTCCCTTCCTACTATTTTTAGTGATTTTCCAAATCTACATCACTGCTGCTGTCAGCATCTGCCTTTAAGGTAGACTTTACCTATTTCATGGTTTCCATGATTCAACTAGCCCTTTTTGCATAAATAGCAAATTTATGAAAGTGATTAACCATCCCCATGGCCAATCCTTGTCAAGCATATCCACACCAAATGATTATAACAATATACTCAAACACATATAAGCCATTTTCGCATGGCTATCCAAAATTTATACAAGTCCAAAGGGTCCACGACCCACAACAAACGGGTAGTCCTACACATGCCATTTCGAAGTTCAACCAAAATTGTACCAAAAGGGGGCTTTGATAGTGTGGGCGACTTTGACCTCAAGATCCCGAGTCCGATAGCTGGAGAACCAAATCTATAAAACAGAGGAGCAATGAAACGGAGTAAGCAATTTATGCTTAGTAAGTTTTGAGCAAGGAATTCCAGCACAACAAAAGTATAGCATTCATATAGCTAAACGGATAATTTCATATGCACAAATTTACGATATCGTACTTGCTTCACATTATCAACCCTTATGTACATACACAAAAGATCAACTCGGCCAAAGGCCGGTAGCTCGTTTATCAACTGAGCGAATACTTATTTGTAAGGGCTCAACTACATTCAAGCACATACGAAACATACCTCAATGTCGGGATGTTTCGAGAGTATTAACTGGAATTTTACAGCAAGTTCATTCATTCCCAAATCACGTACCTTCGGAATTTAACCGGATATAGCTCCTCGTTCAAATGCCTTCGGGACATAGCCCGGTTATAGTAATTCGTACAAATGCCTTCGGGACTTAACCCGGATTTAGTAACTCGCACAAATGCCTTCGGGCTTAGCCCGGAATTAGTATCTCGCACAAATGCCTTCGGGCTTAGCCCGGAATTAGTATCTCGCACAAATGCCTTCGGATCTTAGTCCGGATATTGTCACTTAGCACAAGCCTTCAGGACTTAGCCCGGACATCATTCAAATAACCATGCACATTTAACAATAAATCATGGCCCATTCGTATTTCATTTTCGTTAGCAAAACTCAAACACAAGGCATTTATCATTCTTGCAAATTCGGCTCAATAGCCACACAAAGAGCATGATTTTAATTTGCTTAAAACATGATCTAATCACATCATAATTTAAGCTCTCTTACTCAAGAACTTACCTCGGGTGTTGTCGAACGATTCCGATAGCTATTCGACCACTTTTTCCTTCCCTTTATCGGATTTAGTTCCCCTTTGCTCTTGAGCTTAATTAAACAAATAAATTGATTTAATCATTTGAGCATCGAAAAGAGGAACACAAGGCACTTAGCCCATATTTATACATTAGACATTAAAGTCACATATGTACGGAATCATGAATCAAACTCAACATTTTAGCAAATTTTTCCCCCTTGGCCGAATATGCATGTCTATTTTGGGGCCGATTTCAACACTTAATACATTCTACAAGTATGGTCACTTGTATTGACTAAACACCCTTTTGTTTCAAGTTCAAAACTTGGCTAATACACACATATACACACTAGTAAAGCATCCTCTCCCTTTCCATCAATTTAACACATGCATTGCTCATTAACATGCAAAAGTTATATTCGGCCTTAGCACACAACTTGCTAGCCGATTCTTCTCCATTTAGCAACCAATGCACATATGTGCTCACTCAAAAATGCTAAAAAGGAGGTTCAAGAATCATCAAGCCATCATCACATGCATCATTAACAAGCTTCATATTTAGCATGCAATGGCATTAACACAAACTCCACCTAGGCCGAATCTTAACTCATCTTCATGCCTCATCACCACAACATCAAACATCAACCAAGAATGATGCATCCATGGCCGAGTGTCATTTCCATCACATAGCAAGATTTAGACCATGGGCTAGGTAGAACTCAAGCTAACAACTAAAATATGCATGAATCTCAAAGAATAATATCAAACATACCTCAATCTAGTTACATGCATGGCCAAACTTCCTCCTAATCCTCTTCCAAACCAAACATGAAGCAAGAACTCCTTCCTCCTTCCTTAGAATTTTCGGTCAAAAGAGGATGAAAAAGGATGAACAAGTTTTTCTTTTCCTTTCTTTAGCTCACGGCAATGGGGGGGGGAAACAACTACACACATTTTTTTTTTGTATTCATCATACTCCTTTTTATTATTTTATGCCCATGCCCCTTATTTTATTTTTTTCCTACATACCTCACTAGGCCAACATGTTCCCAACATGTTTCCACCCATAGCATGGCCAACCACTAGCCTAAATTTTGGGTAATTTGACATGCAAACCCATCATTTTCACAACATGCATTAATAGACCATTTTAAATTAGCCTATCATATTTTCACCATGTCTCATATCAATCCCTATTTAATAATTTCTCATGCAATTGGCAAAATTGGAGAATGAAACTTCCACATACTCATGTACACACATAATAAGCATAGAATATGGAAATCAATTATTTTTATGACTCGGTTTTGTGGTCCCGAAACCACTTCCCGACTAGGGTCAATTTTGGGCTGTCACAACTCTCCCCCACTTAAGAAATTTTCGTCCTCGAAAATTTTACCGGTAAATAGTTTGGGTATCGTTCTTTCATCGAGCTCTCGGTTTCCTAAGTAGGTTCCTCGATCCCGTGTTTGAGCCATAACACCTTAACTAACGGAACCCTTTTGTTTCGCAACTCTTTCACTTCACGAGCTAGGACACGCATCGGTTCTTTTTCATAACTCATATCGGCTTGAATTTCAACCTCTGATGGGCTAATTATATGCGATGGATCAGATCGATAGCGTCGAAGCATCGAAACATGAAAGAGTCGTGAATCTTTTCAAGATCAGGGGGCAAAATCAATCTATACGCAACCGGACCAACTCGTTCGGAGATTTCGTACGGCCCAATGAATCTCGGGTTCAACTTGCCCTTACGGCCAAACCTGAGTACCTTTTTCCAAGGCGAAACTTTAAGGAACACTTTATCTCCCACCTGATATTCAATGTCCTTTCGTTTCAAATCCGCATACGATTTTTGACGATCTGTGGCTGCTTTCAGACTTTCACGGATTACCTTTACTTTCTGTTCGGCATCCTTAATCAAATCAACTCCGAAAATTTTACTTTCACCGAGCTCGGTCCAAAACAATGGTGTACGGCATTTACGACCGTACAAAGCCTCATAAGGTGCCATCTTAATACTTGATTGAAAACTATTGTTGTAAGCGAATTCAATCAAAGGTAAATACCGTTCCCATGAACTACTGAACTCGAGGATGCAACATCTCAACATATCCTCAAGTATCTGAATTATCCGCTCGGATTGACCATCGGTTTGGGGGTAAAAGCAGTGCTTAAATGCAGCTTGGTACCCAAAGCTTCTTGCAATTTCTTCCAAAATCGTGAGGTGAATCTCGGATCTCTATCCGACACGATAGAAATAGGTACCCCGTGTAATCTCACAATCTGAGAAACGTACAATTCAACTAGTCTATCCAATGAAAAATCCATACACACGGGGATAAAGTGAGCCGACTTAGTCAGTCTATCGACAACAACCCAAATCGCATCCTTCTTACTTGTTGACAATGGCAGTCCGGACACAAAGTCCATTGTGACTCGATCCCATTTCCACTCGGGTATCATGATCGGCTGAAGTAATCCTGAAGGCACTTGATGTTCCGCTTTCACTTGTTGACATATTAAACATCTCGAAACAAGGTCGGAGATGTCTCGTTTCATACCATGCCACCAAAACCAACGTTTCAAATCGTTGTACATTTTCGTACTCCCCGGGTGACTTGACATTCGGCTACAATGGGCTTCGTTCAGAATCATCGAAATGAGTTCCGAACTCCTTGGAACACACAAACGACTTCTGAACCTCAAACAATCATCATCATCAATTTGAAACTCCGATTCCTTGTTCGGAGCACACTCAGCCTGTTTTGCAACCAATTCATCATCAACTTTCTGGGCTTCACGAATTTGATGAATCAATAATGGTTTGGCTTTTAATTCAGCAACTAACACATTGTCAGGTAGAACAGACAAATGCACATTCATTGCTCGTAAAGCAACCAATGACTTCCGGCTTAAGGCGTCTGCAACCACATTAGCCTTTCCCGGGTGGTAATCAATGACAAGCTCGTAATCTTTCAACAACTCAAGCCAACGTCTTTGTCGCAGATTTAAGTCTCTTTGAGTCATCAAATATTTGAGACTTTTGTGATCCGAAAATACATGGCACTTTTCACCAAATAAGTAATGTCGCCATATTTTTAAAGCAAATACGATGGCAGCTAGTTCAAGATCATGGGTCGGATAATTTTTCTCATGTGGCTTTAATTGTCTCGACATATAGGCCACAACTCGACCTTCTTGCATCAATACGCAACCCAACCCAAGTAGGGATGCGTCACTATAAATGACAAACTCTTTGCCTGATTCGGGTTGCACTAAAATTGGAGCTTCAGTCAAATGAGTTTTCAGTTGATCGAAACTTTTCTGACATTTCTCCGTCCATTCGAACTTAACATCCTTTTGAAGTAGCTTCGTCATTGGTGTGGCTATCATCGAGAAACCTTTGACAAATCGTCGGTAATAACCGGCGAGCCCCAAAAAGCTCCGAACTTCGGTAATATTTCTTGGAGGCTTCCAGTTAAGCATGGCTGAAATTTTGCTCGGGTCAACTTGAATACCCGATGCGGATACCACATGACCCAAGAAGCTAACCTCTCTTAACCAGAACTCACACTTACTGAACTTAGCATATAACTGCTTATCCCGCAAAATTTGCAACACCAGTCTCAGGTGCTCAGCATGTTCGGTCTCATCTCTTGAATAGACCAAGATGTCATCAATGAACACAACTATGAACCGATCCAAATATGGTCCGAAGATCCGATTCATCAAATCCATAAATACCGCAGGGGCATTAGTGAGCCCAAACGGCATCACTAAGAACTCGTAGTGACCATATCCCGTTCTGAAGGCAGTTTTGGGTATGTCCGAATCTCGAATTCGCAACTGATAATAGCCCAATCTCAAATCTATTTTTGAGAACATTGAGGCTCCCTTCAGTTGGTCGAACAAATCATCGATACGCGGTAACGGATATTTGTTCTTTATCGTCACTTTATTCAGTTGACGATAGTCAATGCACAACCTCATGGTTCCGTCCTTCTTTTTCACGAACAATACTGGTGCACCCCAAGGTGAGAAACTTGGTCGAGCAAAACCTCTATCCGTCAATTCTTGCATCGAGCTTTCAACTCTTTTAACTCGGTGGGTGCCATACGATACGGAGCTATCGAAATCGGCGTAGTCCAGGTACAAGCTCAATACGAAACTCTACCTCCCGAACAGGTGGTAAACCCGGTAATCCTTCAGGAAAAACATCCGGGTATTCACAAACCACCGGCACAGATTCGGGTTTCTTTTTTAATTCTTTGTCATCAAGTACATACGCAAGGTATGCTTCGCACCCTTTTCTTACATATTTCTGGGCCAACATTGCTGATATTACAGCTGGCATCCCCTCCAAGTCCGTAGACTCAACTCGGATTACTTCGTTATTTGCGCACCTCAAATCAATAGTCTTGCTTTTGCAATTCACAACCGCATCATGCGCGGTCAACCAATCCAAACCAAGAATAACATCAAATTCATCAAACGGCAAAAGCATCAAGTCCGCCGGAAAACAGGAACCTCAAATTTCTAGGGGACATTTCTTACACACTTTGTCGACAAGCACGTAACGACCCAAGGGATTTGACACCCGAATTACGAACTCAGTAGACTCAATAGGTAAAGTCTTACTGGATGCTAAGGTTTCACATATGTAAGAATGAGTAGAACCGGGGTCAATCAAAGCAATTACATTAGTATCCAAGAGAGTAAAAGTACTGGTAATAACATCAGGCAAGAAGCATCCTCGCGGGCATAAGCTCTAGCAGGCGCACGAGCCTCGGATTTGGTCGTAGCATCTCTAGATCCTCTCTGACCACCACCAGCATTGCCCGTATTTTCAGATGGTCTACCTCGAGCAGTAGTAGCACCCGGTTTCCCACTCTGATTTTCATTCTGTTCAAACAACCTCGGGCAATCTTTAATGAAGTGGTCAACTGATCCGCACTTGTAACAGGAGCGGTCAGGGAATCTACAACTCCCCGAATGCCATTTACCGCAATATCGACATTTCGTTCTGTCTCGACGTTCATCCCCAACACTGGCGACCGAAGTGCCTCGTGTACCCACAGGGGGTCGATCACGATCTCGTCTAAAAAGGCCCGAAGTGCCTCTCGACCAGCCCACATCATCTCAAATTTCTTCGATGCCTGTTGAAGAGACTTTCCCGAGGATCTTTTACGAAACTCTCCAGTTCCCTCATCAACTTTTTGTTTTTCTTTTCTAAGCTCTTCGGCTTTACAAGCTCGCTCGACAAGTACTACGAATTCTCGTATTTCAAGAACGCCAACGAACATTTTTATATCTTCATTCAGCCCATCCTCGAAGCGTTTACACATGATAGCCTCGGATGAAACACATTCCCGAGCGTATTTGCTAAGTCTAACAAATTTTCGCTCGTAATCAGTAACCGACATGGAACCTTGCTTAAAGTCAAGAAATTCCTTCCGTTTTTGATCAACAAATCTCTGACTGATATACTTTTTCCGAAACTCAGTTTGGAAAAACTCCCAAGTTACTTGCTCTCGGGGTACAACAGAAGTCAGAGTACTCCACCAATAGTAGGCAGAATCACGTAGCAAGGAGATAGTACACTTTAGGCATTCATCGGGTGTACAAGATAGCTCATCGAGTACCCGGATAGTGTTGTCCAACCAAAATTCAGCTTGCTCGGCATCGTCGCTATCCGTAGCCTTAAATTCAGTAGCCCCATGTTTTCGGATTCTGTCAACTGGGGGCTTATTTGACCTTATTTGGTCAGTTACCGGAGGTATTGTAGGTGCGGGGGTGGTATTAGTCGGGAATGGAGGTTGTGGAACAGCCGTATTAGTTCGAATGTATTGGTTGAACCAATCATTCATCACGCTATAGAAAGCTTGTCTAGCTTCCTCATTCGGGTTACTAGCATTAGGTTGAGAGTCCGCCGGCGCTGTCCCTTGTGCGGGAGCAAGCGCTACACTCTCAAGATCATCAGCTACCTCTCGGTCGGGATCAGGATCCATTACTATAAATAAACACATTTACAATTGTCAGAAATCACCACACTATCAAGTAATCACATAAAATGGCATGTATAGCTAGACCCAACGCATTACGGTAGTCCTAGAATCGACTAAACCGTAGCTCTGATACCAATCAAATGTAACACCCCGAACCCGAGACCGTCACCGGAGTCGAACACGAGGTGTTAACAGACTTTTAAAAATTTTCCAGACACTGCCAATCTGCGTAATAGTCGCTTTAAAAATCATATCTTGAGTTTCACAACTCGAAAATCAGTTTTGTGATTTTTCCCTAAACTAACTCATATTCCATCTACATATTTTTTTCTAGAATTTTTGGTAGGCCAATTAGTACAGTTTATTAGTCAAAGTCTCCCATGTTACAGGGATCGACTACCCTGACTTTGCGCATTACGACTTGGATATCTCCTTGTACAGGGCTCCAATACTGATGCCGTTTGTTTCTATAGAAACTAGACTCAGAGAGTAATCTATACATATATGGTATGACTCCTAATTATCTCTGGTTAATTTATAATGAATTTTCAAATCGGAACAGGAAATCCAGAAACCGTTCTGGCCCTGTCTCACGAGAACCTGAATATCTCTTAACATACTGTCCGTATGATGGTTTCGTTACTTTCCTATGAAAGTAGATTCATCAATGTTTGTTTACATAATTTATTCACTATTTAATTCCCTTCCTACTATTTTTAGTGATTTTCCAAATCTACATCACTGCTGCTGTCAGCATCTGCCTTTAAGGTAGACTTTACCTATTTCATGGTTTCCATGATTCAACTAGCCCTTTTTGCATAAATAGCACAATTTATGAAAGTGATTAACCATCCCCATGGCCAATCCTTGTCAAGCATATCCACACCAAATGATTATAACAATATACTCAAACACATATAAGCCATTTTCGCATGGCTATCCAAAATTTATACAAGTCCAAAGGGTCCACGACCCACAACAAACGGGTAGTCCTATACATGCCATTTCGAAGTTCAACCAAAATTGTACCAAAAGGGGGCTTTGATAGTGTGGGCGACTTTGACCTCAAGATCCCGAGTCCGATAGCTGGAGAACCAAATCTATAAAACAGAGGAGCAATGAAACGGAGTAAGCAATTTATGCTTAGTAAGTTTTGAGCAAGGAATTCCAGCACAACAAAAGTATAGCATTCATATAGCTAAACGGATAATTTCATATGCACAAATTTACGATATCGTACTTGCTTCACATTATCAACCCTTATGTACATACACAAAAGATCAACTCGGCCAAAGGCCGGTAGCTCGTTTATCAACTGAGCGAATACTTATTTGTAAGGGCTCAACTACATTCAAGCACATACGAAACATACCTCAATGTCGGGATGTTTCGAGAGTATTAACTGGAATTTTACAGCAAGTTCATTCATTCCCAAATCACGTACCTTCGGAATTTAACCGGATATAGCTCCTCGTTCAAATGCCTTCGGGACATAGCCCGGTTATAGTAATTCGCACAAATGCCTTCGGGACTTAACCCGGATTTAGTAACTCGCACAAATGCCTTCGGGCTTAGCCCGGAATTAGTATCTCGCACAAATGCCTTCGGGCTTAGCCCGGAATTAGTATCTCGCACAAATGCCTTCGGGCTTAGCCCGGAATTAGTATCTCGCACAAATGCCTTCGGATCTTAGTCCGGATATTGTCACTTAGCACAAGCCTTCGGGACTTAGCCCGGACATCATTCAAATAACCATGCACATTTAACAATAAATCATGGCCCATTCGTATTTCATTTTCGTTAGCAAAACTCAAACACAAGACATTTATCATTCTTGCTTATTTTATTTTTTTCCTACATACCTCACTAGGCCAACATGTTCCCAACATGTTTCCACCCATAGCATGGCCAACCACTAGCCTAAATTTTGGGTAATTTGACATGCAAACCCATCATTTTCACAACATGCATTAATAGACCATTTTAAATTAGCCTATCATATTTTCACCATGTCTCATATCAATCCCTATTTAATAATTTCTCATGCAATTGGCAAAATTGGAGAATGAAACTTCCACATACTCATGTATACACATAATAAGCATAGAATATGGAAATCAATTATTTTTATGACTCGGTTTTGTGGTCCCGAAACCACTTCCCAACTAGGGTCAATTTTGGGCTGTCACATGAATGACTGGTTTACTCAGTATATCCGGACTAACCCGGCTGCACAAAAACCTCTACCCCCAACTAATCCATCTTCGATGCCTGCTATACCTCAAGTAAGTGATCCGTTGAGGTTGTATAAGCCACCTGTTGATAAAATCAAAAAACATGGGGCCGAAGAGTTTATAGCTATTGATGATGATGATACTGAGCGGGCTGTGTTCTGGCTTGATAATACTATCCATATGTTTGATAAGCTGTCCTGTACCCCAGATGAATGTTTGAAATGGGCCATATCTTTGCTTCGAGACACAGCATATCACTTGTGGAATACCCTAGTATCAGTGGTTCCGAGAGAGCGAGTGACCTGGGAATTCTTTCAGACTGAGTTCCGTAAGAAATATATCAGCCAGAGATTTATTGATCCGAAGTGTAAAGAATTTCTGGAGCTAAAACAGGGTTAGATGACCGTGACAGAGTATGAGCAGAAATTTGTGAGACTCAATCGGTATGCCCGAGAGTGTGTTTCGACCAAAGCTATAATGTGTAAAATATTTGAGGATGGGAAGATTTGAGGATGGGATGAATGAAGATATTAAAGTGTTAGTTGGCATACTTGAGATAAAAGAGTTTGTGGTACTTGTTGAGCGAGCCTGCAAAGCTGAAGAGCTCGGGAAAGAGAAGAGAAAAGCTTATTTCAAAGCTAGAGACTCGCGTAAGAGATCATTTAATAAGTCAATTCAGCCAACACCAAATAAGTTTCGAGATGATTTCAGCCGTTCAAAAGCCATTTTGGGTTATTCTCGATGAGATCAGAATAGACAACCTGTGAGCTCGAGAGCTACCTCAGTAGCTAGTGTGGGGAATGTCAGATCAAATCAACCCGAGTGTAAACACTATGGTAAACAACATCCCAAAAGTTGCAGATTGCATGATCGGGCCTGTAAATGCGGATCGACAAATCATTATATTCGAGATTGTCCTGGGTTAGCTGAAGATAATCCAGTGCAGAACACGAGATCGGGTAATACTGCAAGTGGTAGTCAGAGAGGAATTAAAGATACAACAGTCAGATCTAAGGCTCCTGCACCTGCCAGAGCCTATGCTATTCGCGTACGAGAGGAGGCTCCATCCCTATATGTCATTACTGGTACATTCTCTCTTTATGATACTAATGCAATTGCATTGATTGATCCTGGTTCAACTCATTCTTATGTGTGTGAGACATTAGTAATTAGTAAGACTTTACCTGTTGAGTCTATTGAGTTTGTAATAGTAAGACTTTACCTGTTGAGTCTATTGAGTTTGTGATTAGAGTTTCAAACCCTTGCGCTGGTGAGTTATGGTTGACAAAGTGTGTAAGAATTGTCCCTTGATGGTTCGAGTTCGTGTTTTCTGGCTGACTTTATGTTGTTGCCATTTTATGAGTTCAACATAATTTTGGGTATGGACTGGTTGACTTTGCATGATGCTATTGTGAACTGCAAAAGAAAGACTATTGGTTTACGGTGCCAGAATGATGAGATTATTTAGATTGAATCTAATGATCTAAATCGGTTACCAAAAGTGATTTCTTCGATGTTAGCTCAGAAACATGTGAGAAAAGGGTGTGAAGATTATTTTGCCTACGTGCTTGATAATAAAGTGGCTGAAAGAAACATTGAGTCAGTACCAATTGTATGTGAGTATCTAGATGTGTTTCCTGAAGAATTACCAGGTTTGCCACCTATTCGGGAGGTAGAGTTTGGTATTGAGTTAATGCCAGGGATGACTCCGATATCCATAGCTCCGTACAGAATGACACCTATAGAATTAATAGAATTGAAAGCTAAATTCCAAGAGTTGACAAATAGAGGTTTCGCACGATCGAGTTGCTCTCTTTGGGGTGCACCAGTACTGTTTGTGAAAAAGAAAGATGGAACTATGAGAATGTGCATTGATTATAGACAGCTCAATATGAGAATGTGTATTGATTATAGACAGCTCAATAAGGTGACTATAAAGAATAAGTATCCGTTACCACGGATTGATGATCTGTTTGAACAACTGAAAGGGGCTACCATGTTTTCAAAGATAGATTAGAGATCAGGCTACTATCAATTGCGAGTTAAAGACTCTGACGTGCCAAAGACTGCTTTGAAGTAAGGTACGGACATTACGAGTTTTTAGTTATGCCTTTCAGACTTACTAATGCACCTGCTGTTTTCATGGATTTGATGAATCGGATCTTTAGACCGTATCTGGATCAGTTTATGGTTGTGTTTATAGATGATATTTTGATCTACTCTCGTGATAAAGCTGAACATGCCGAACACTTGAGACTTGTGTTACAGACTTTGCAAGATAAATAGTTGTATGCGAAATTCAGTAAATGCGAGTTCTGGTTAAGTGAAGTTAGTTTTCTGGGTCATGTGGTTTCAACATCAGGTATTAGGGTTGATCTGAGCAAAATTTTAGCTATACTTGATTGGAAACCTCCTAAGAATGTTTTTGAAGTCCGAAGCTTTCTGGGACTTACTGGTTATTATAGACGATTTGTGAAAGGCTTCTCTATGATTGCAGCCCTGATGACAAAGCTATTACAGAAAGATGTTAAGTTTAAGTGGTCAGAAAAGTGTTAGAAAAGCTTTGGTCAGTTGAAAGCCCTTTTAGCTGAAGCTCCAGTACTAGTTCAGCCAGAATCGGGTAAAGAATTTGTTATCTATAGTGATGCATCTTTAAATTGTTTGGGTTGTGTTTTGATGTAGGAAGGAAAAGTTATAGCTTATGCCTTGAGATAGTTGAAGCCACATGAAAGGAACTATCCGACACACGACTTAGAATTGGCAGCTATTGTATTTGCATTGAAGATATGGTGTCATTATCTATTCGGTGAGAAATGTTATGTTTATTCCGATCATAAAAGAATACTTGATGACTCAAAAATATCTGAATTTGAGACAACGTCGATGGTTAGAATTGCTAAAAGACTATGAGCTTGTGATTAACTATCACCTGGGAAAGCCTAATGTTGTTGCTAATGCTTTAAGCCGAAAATCTTGCATCAATGAATGCGCATGTGGCCATGTCTGATGATGGTTCGATAGTAACTGAATTGAAAGCTAGACTATTATTTGTTCAACAAATATGTGATGCCCAAAAGGTTGATAATGAATTATTAGCAAAATGAGCTCAATGTGATACAGATACTGATTCAAAATTCAGAGTTGATACTAATGACTGTTTGAGATTCAGAAACCAAATATGCGTTCTGAGGAATTCAGAATTGATTCAGATGATTTTGAATGAAGCTTACAGCAGTCGGTTGTCTATTCACCTAGGTAGTACAAAGATGTATAATGATCTGAAACAGCTTTACTGGTGGCATGGTATGAAACGAGACATTTCTGACTTTGTTGCAAGAAATTTAGTTGTCAACAAGTAAAAACTGAACATCAGGTACCTTCTGGAATGCTTCAATTGATCATGATACCTGAGTGGAAGTGGGACAGAGTTACTATGGATTTTGTATCTGGTTTACCATTGACACGGAGCAAAAAAGATGCAATCTCGGTTGTTGTGGATAGATTGACTAAATCGGCTCACTTTGTTCCGATATGTACAGACTACTTGCTTAATAAGCTGGCTGAATTATATGTTTCTTAGATTGTGAGATTGCATGGTGTGCGTATATCTATAATTTCGGATAGAGATTCGAGGTTTACATTACAGTTTTGCAAGAAACTGCAAGATGCATTAGGTACAAAATTACATTTCAGCACTGCTTTCCATCCGCAAACAGATGTTCAGTCGGAGCGAATCATTCATATACTTGAGGATATGTTGAGATGTTGCATTCTCGAGTTTGAAGGTACGTGAGAATGATACCTACCTCTGATTGAATTTGCATATAATAACAGCTTTCAATCGAGTATCAAAATGTCACCTTATAAGCTTTGTATAGTCGTAAATGTCATACACATTGTATTGGACTGAGCTTAGTGCAAATAAGATACACGGGGTCGATTTGATCAGAGATACGGAACAGAAAGTGAAAGTGATCCGAGAAAGTCTAAAAGCAGTGTCAGATCGTCAAAAATCATATGCGGACTTGAAACGAAAAGATATAAAGTTTTAGATTGGAGATAAAGTCTTTTTGAAAGTCTCACCATGGAAGAAAATACTCAAATTCAGTTGTAAAGGCAAACTGAGTCTGAGATTTATTGGGCTGTATGAGATTATAGACCGTATTGGAACAGGTGCTTATAGATTGTTGTTGCCACCAGAGTTAGAAAAGATCCACAATGTATTCCATGTTTCAATGCTTCATAGATATAGATATCGATCAGATTGAGATTAAGCCTGATATGACATACGAAGAAGAACTGATTCGTATTCTGGCTCACGAGATTAAATAGTTACGAAATAAGAAAATTTCGTTGGTTAAAGTACTGTAGCATAAACACGGAGTTGAGGAAACAACGTGGGAGCCAAAGGATGCAATGAGAGAACACTATCCAAACCTATTCACCGGTAAGATTTTCGAGGATGAAAATTCCTAAGGGGGGAGAGTTGTAACAGCCTGATTTAGACCGTAATCGAAATGGTGGTTTTGAGACCATGAATCCAAGTCTAAAAAATATTTAAAAATTAATTTCTGTGATTATTTCGTGTGAATTTATATTGTGAAGTTTTTGTGATTTAATTTTGTCGTTTAGGAATCCGATTAAATAAAAGGACTTAATAGCGTAAAAGGGAAATTTGGTTGTCATTTCTAAAAGGGACCTAAATGTTAATGGCTTTCTAAATTGGAGTATTTATGTTGTAAATATTCCATTAGTATATTTTTTGGACGGTATTAGGCTTATAATATAAAGTTTTTCTATTAATTCATTAAGGTTATATTGGTGAGTTAAGTTTTAAGTTATAATATGTTATAATATATATAATAAAACATAAAATAAAGTTAACATATATGTTATTTTCATTGTTCTTGCCGAAACCAAATTAAAAAAAAAGAAACTAGGGTTCGATTGCTTTCCAAGCTCAATCAAGGTAAGAGTTCAACTCGGTTTTTGATAATTTTTATGTTTTTGAGATCGTTGCTTCGAGTACTACAAAACCCATGCTTGAATTTTTTATTTTGCTGAATATTTTGAGTTATGCCATTGTTGAGAGCTTGTGATTTTTGTTGTTTGATGATGAAATATGAAAGATATGTTTTAGATTAACATATTTTGTATTGGAGTTTTTGATGATTTTGAGTAATTAGGACTAAAATCGTAAAAAAAACAATTTGAGGGACTAAAATGTGAAATAAATGAATTGTGTGGGCTTGTATAGACATGGGTAATATACAGCCTAGCTTGGGTATGGAGAAATTTGGTGTATTTTGTGTTTTGTACAATAGGGACTAAATTGTAAAAATTGTAAATGTCAAGGGTAAAATGGTAATTTGTCTATTTATGTGTTTTTGGACTAAATTGAATGAAAATATGTTTGAGTGAACTTAATTTGAATGTGTTTAGATCAAGAACCAAAGAAATCGGATTTGGATCGGGGGAAAATAAAAGTCATCGACTAGCTGCCCTATTCCGTTTTATAATGTCCGAGGTAAGTTTATAAGCAAATAGACGTGTTTAATTGTAGTTAAATGCTAGATATATATGCTGTTATGAAATGTATGAATTTATATTTGTTATGGCTGAATATGAAAAAGCTTGACTATTACATTTTCGAATTCGTTTCGACCGAGTTACGATGCTCGAAAGCCCCGTATGAACCTTAGGAATAGTTAGGATGCATATGTCATGACATAGGATTCCGATTTATGTGTGCGAGTAAGACCATGGCATCGATATGTGATTCCGATATATGTGTGCGGGTAAGACCCTGTCTGGGACAGTGGCATCGATATGTGATTACATGTAAGACCACGTCTATGTACGATATATGTGTGATTATCCGAGTGTCCTACCCAATTCCGAATGGTTCATCGGGCGAAGGTAAATTGAGTTTGGATGTTTAAAATGAGGTATTTGCCGTCTATGAATTAACTTGTTACCTACTTGAGGTAAGGTAAGTAAATACCCTGGCTATTTGTTACAAATATTGTAAAATGCAAATAAAGCAAATATGTGTATGTGATATGTTTATTTGGCTTTGTGACTGAGTAGAAAGTATGTTATGAATAGTCATTATATTTGTGTATGTATAGTGAGATATGTTCGGTTATATGATTACAATGTGTATATGAGATTATATTGTGACGCACGAGCTTATGAGTCTAAGGTATGTGAACTAGGTTTGTGATGATTATTTGGTTGTGAAAGTAAAAGGGTAAAATGATAATTTAGTTA
>NC_053424.1:72612809-72635554 GCF_007990345.1 Gossypium hirsutum
GTTAGGAGCGTATAGGGAGTTTTTCTTCTTTTGTTTGAAAGAGGATAGGAGGATTGCCATGCATTAACTAGATTGAGTATGTTGATATTTTCTTTGAGATTCATGCATATTTAGTTGTTAGCTTGAGTTCTACCTAGCCCATGGTCTAAATCTTGCTATGTGATGGAAATGACACTCGGCCATGGATGCATCATTCTTGGTTGATGTTTGATGTTGTGGTGATGAGGCATGAAGATGAGTTAAGATTCGGCCTAGGTGGAGTTTGTGTTAATGCCATTGCATGCTAAATATGAAGCTTGTTAATGATGCATGTGATGATGGCTTGATGATTCTTGAACCTCCTTTTTAGCATTTTTGAGTGAGCACATATGTGCATTGGTTGCTAAATGGAGAAGAATCGGCTAGCAAGTTGTGTGCTAAGGCCGAATATAACTTTTGCATGTTAATGAGCAATGCATGTGTTAAATTGATGGAAAGGGAGAGGATGCTTACTAGTGTGTATATGTGTGTATTAGCCAAGTTTTGAACTTGAAACAAAAGGGTGTTTAGTCAATACAAGTGACCATACTTGTAGAATGTATTAAGTGTTGAAATCGGCCCCAAAATAGACATGCATATTCGGCCAAGGGGGAAAAATTGCTAAAATGTTGAGTCTGATTCATGATTCCGTACATATTGACTTTAATGTCTAATGTATAAATATGGGCTAAGTGCCTTGTGTTCCTCTTTTCGATGCTCAAATGATTAAATCAATTTATTTGTTAATTAAGCTCAAGAGCAAAGGGGAACTAAATCCGATAAAAGGAAGGAAAAAGTGGTGGAATAGCTATCGGAATCGTTCGACAACACCCGAGGTAAGTTTTGAGTAAGAGAGCTTAAATTATGATGTGATTAGATCATGTTTTAAGCAAATTAAATCATGCTCTTTGTGTGGCTATTGAGCCGAATTTGCAAGAATGATAAATGTCTTGTGTTTGAGTTTTGCTAACGAAATGAATACGAATGGGCCATGATTTATTGTTAAATGTGCATGTTATTTGAATGATGTCCGGGCTAAGTCCGAAGGCTTGTGCTAAGTGACAATATCCGGACTAAGATCCGAAGGCATTTGTGCGAGATACTAATTCCGGGCTAAGCCCGAAGGCATTTGTGCGAGATACTAATTCCGGGCTAAGCCCGAAGGCATTTGTGCGAGTTACTAAATCCGGGTTAAGTCCCGAAGGCATTTGTGCGAATTACTATAACCGGGCTATGTCCCGAAGGCATTTGAACGAGGAGCTATATCCGGTTAAATTCCGAAGGTATGTGATTTGGGAATGAATGAACTTGCTGTAAAATTCCAGTTAATACTCTCGAAACATCCCGACATTGAGGTATGTTTCGTATGTGCTTGAATTTAGTTGAGCCCTTACAAATAAGTATTCGCTCAGTTGATAAACGAGCTACCGGCCTTTGGCCGAGTTGATCTTTGTGTATGTACATAAGGGTTGATAATGTGAAGCAAGTACGATATCGTAAATTTGTGCATATGAAATTATCCGTTTAGCTATATGAATGCTATACTTTTGTTGTGCTGGAATTCCTTGCTCAAAACTTACTAAGCATAAATTGCTTACTCCGTTTCATTGCTCCTCTGTTTTATAGATTTGGTTCTCCAGCTATCGGACTCGGGATCTTGAGGTCAAAGTCACCCACACTATCAAAGCCCCCTTTTGGTACAATTTTGGTTGAACTTCGAAATGGCATGTATAGGACTACCCGTTTGTTGTGGGTCGTGGACCCTTTGGACTTGTATAAATTTTGGATAGCCATGCGAAAATGGCTTATATGTGTTTGAGTATATTGTTATAATCATTTGGTGTGGATATGCTTGACAAGGATTGGCCATGGGGATGGTTAATCACTTTCATAAATTGTGCTATTTATGCAAAAAGGGCTAGTTGAATCATGGAAACCATGAAATAGGTAAAGTCTACCTTAAAGGCAGATGCTGACAGCAGCAGTGATGTAGATTTGGAAAATCACTAAAAATAGTAGGAAGGGAATTAAATAGTGAATAAATTATGTAAACAAACATTGATGAATCTACTTTCATAGGAAAGTAACGAAACCATCATCGGACAGTATGTTAAGAGATATTCAGGTTCTCGTGAGATAGGCCAGAACGGTTTCTGGATTTCCTGTTCCGACTTTGAAAATTATTATAAATTAACCAGAGATAATTAGGAGTCATACCATATATGTATAGATTACTCTCTGAGTCTAGTTTCTATAGAAACAACGGCATCAGTATTGGAGCCCTGTACAAGGAGATATCCAAGTCGTAATGCGCAAAGGTCAGGGTAGTCGATCCCTGTAACATGGGAGACTTTGACTAATAAACTGTACTAATTGGGCCTACCAAAAATTCTAGAAAAAAATATGTAGATGGAATATGAGTCTAGTTTCAGGGAAAAATCACAAACTGATTTTAGAGTTGTGAAACTCAAGATATGATTTTTAAAGCGACTATTACGCAGATTGGCAGTGTCTGGAAAATTTTTAAAAGTCTGTTAACACCTCGTGTTCGACTCCGGTGACGGTCTCGGGTTCGGGGTGTTACATTTGATTGGTATCAGAGCTACGGTTTAGTCGATTCTAGGACTACCGTAATGCGTTGGGTCTAGCTATACATGCCATTTTATGTGATTACTTGATAGTGTGGTGATTTCTGACAATTGTAAATGTGTTTATTTATAGTAATGGATCCTGATCCCGACCGAGAGGTAGCTGATGATCTTGAGAGTGTAGCGCTTGCTCCCGCACAAGGACAGCGCCGGCGGACTCTCAACCTAATGCTAGTAACCCGAATGAGGAAGCTAGACAAGCTTTCTATAGCGTGATGAATGATTGGTTCAACCAATACATTCGAACTAATACGGCTGTTCCACAACCTCCATTCCCGACTAATACCACCCCCGCCCTACAATACCTCCGGTAACTGACCAAATAAGGTCAAATAAGCCCCCAGTTGATAGAATCCGAAACATGGGCTACTGAATTTAAGGCTACGGATAGCGACGATGCCGAGCAAGCTGAATTTTGGTTGGACAACACTATCCGGGTACTCGATGAGCTATCTTGTACACCCGATGAATGCCTAAAGTGTACTATCTCCTTGCTACATGATTCTGCCTACTATTGGTGGAGTACTCTGATTCTGTTGTACCCCGAGAGCAAGTAACTTGGGAGTTTTTCCAAACTGAGTTTCGGAAAAGTATATCAGTCAGAGATTTGTTGATCAAAAACGGAAGGAATTTCTTGAGCTTAAGCAAGGTTCCATGTCGTTACTGATTACGAGCGAAAATTGTTAGACTTAGCAATACGCTCGGGAATGTGTTTCATCCTAGGCTATCATGTGTAAACGCTTCGAGGATGGGCTGAATGAAGATATAAAATGTTCGTTGGCGTTCTTGAAATACGAGATTCGTAGTACTGTCGAGCGAGCTTGTAAAGCCGAAGAGCTTAGAAAGAAAAACAAAAAGTTGATGGGGAACTGGAGAGTTTCGTAAAAGATCTCGGGAAAGTCTCTTCAACAGGCATCGAAGAAATTTGAGATGATGGGGCTGGTCGAGAGGCACTTGGGCCTTTTTAGACGAGATCGTGATCGACCCCCTGTGGGTACACGAGGCACTTCGGTCGCCAGTGTTGGGGATGAACGTCGAGACAGAACGAATGTCGATATTGCGGTAAATGGCATTCGGGGAGTTGTAGATTCCCTGACCGCTCCTGTTACAAGTGCGGATCAGTTGACCACTTCATTAAAGATTGCCCGAGGTTGTTTGAACAGAATGAAAATCAGAGTGGGAAACCGGGTGCTACTACTGCTCGAGGTAGACCATCTGAAATACGGGCACTGCTGGTGGTGGTCAGAGAGGATCTAGAGATGCTACGACCAATCCGAGGCTCGTGCGCCTGCTAGAGCTTATGCCCGCGAGGATGCTTCTTCGCCTGATGTTATTACCAGTACTTTTACTCTCTTGGATACTAATGTAATTGCTTTGATTGACCCCGGTTCTACTCATTCTTACATATGTGAAACCTTAGCATCCAGTAAGACTTTACCTATTGAGTCTACTGAGTTCGTAATTCGGGTGTCAAATCCCTTGGGTCGTTACGTGCTTGTCGACAAAGTGTGTAAGAAATGTCCCCTAGAAATTTGAGGTTCCTGTTTTCCGGCGGACTTGATGCTTTTGCCGTTTGATGAATTTGATGTTATTCTTGGTTTGGATTGGTTGACCGCGCATGATGCGGTTGTGAATTGCAAAAGCAAGACTATTGATTTGAGGTGCGCAAATAGCGAAGTAATCCGAGTTGAGTCTACGGACTTGGAGGGGATGCCAGCTGTAATATCAGCAATGTTGGCCAGAAATATGTAAGAAAAGGGTGCGAAGCATACCTTGCGTATGTACTTGATGACAAAGAATTAAAAAGAAACCCGAATCTGTGCCGGTGGTTGTGAATACCCAGATGTTTTTCCTGAAGGATTACCGGGTTTACCACCTGTTCGGGAGGTAGAGTTTCGTATTGAGCTTGTACCTGGAACTACGCCGATTTCGATAGCTCCGTATCGTATGGCACCACCGAGTTAAAAGAGTTGAAAGCTCAGATGCAAGAATTGACGGATAGAGGTTTTGCTCGACCAAGTTTCTCACCTTGGGGTGCACCAGTATTGTTCGTGAAAAAGAAGGACGGAACCATGAGGTTGTGCATTGACTATCGTCAACTGAATAAAGTGACGATAAAGAACAAATATCCGTTACCGCGTATCGATGATTTGTTCGACCAACTGAAGGGAGCCTCAATGTTCTCAAAATAGATTTGAGATTGGGCTATTATCAGTTGCGAATTCGAGATTCGGACATACCCAAAACTGCCTTCAGAACGGGATATGGTCACTACGAGTTCTTAGTGATGCCGTTTGGGCTCACTAATGCCCCTGCGGTATTTATGGATTTGATGAATCGGATCTTCGGACCATATTTGGATCGGTTCATAGTTGTGTTCATTGATGACATCTTGGTCTATTCAAGAGATGAGACCGAACATGCTGAGCACCTGAGACTGGTGTTGCAAATTTTGCGGGATAAGCAGTTATATGCTAAGTTCAGTAAGTGTGAGTTCTGGTTAAGAGAGGTTAGCTTCTTGGGTCATGTGGTATCCGCATCGGGTATTCAAGTTGACCCGAGCAAAATTTCAGCCATGCTTAACTGGAAGCCTCCAAGAAATATTACCGAAGTTCGGAGCTTTTTGGGGCTCGCCGGTTATTACCGACGATTTGTCAAAGGTTTCTCGATGATAGCCACACCAATGACGAAGCTACTTCAAAAGGATGTTAAGTTCGAATGGACGGAGAAATGTCAGAAAAGTTTCGATCAACTGAAAACTCATTTGACTGAAGCTCCAATTTTAGTGCAACCCGAATCAGGCAAAGAGTTTGTCATTTATAGTGACGCATCCCTACTTGGGTTGGGTTGCGTATTGATGCAAGAAGGTCGAGTTGTGGCCTATATGTCGAGACAATTAAAGCCACATGAGAAAAATTATCCGACCCATGATCTTGAACTAGCTGCCATCGTATTTGCTTTAAAAATATGGCGACATTACTTATTTGGTGAAAAGTGCCATGTATTTTCGGATCACAAAAGTCTCAAATATTTGATGACTCAAAGAGACTTAAATCTGCGACAAAGACGTTGGCTTGAGTTGTTGAAAGATTACGAGCTTGTCATTGATTACCACCCGGGAAAGGCTAATGTGGTTGCAGACGCCTTAAGCCGGAAGTCATTGGTTGCTTTACGAGCAATGAATGTGCATTTGTCTGTTCTACCTGACAATGTGTTAGTTGCTGAATTAAAATCCAAACCATTATTTATTCATCAAATTCGTGAAGCCCAGAAAGTTGATGATGAATTGGTTGCAAAACAGGCTGAGTGTGCTCCGAACAAGGAATCGGAGTTTCAAATTGATGATGATGATTGTTTGAGGTTCAGAAGTCATTTGTGTGTTCCAAGGAGTTCGGAACTCATTTCGATGATTCTGAACGAAGCCCATTGTAGCCGAATGTCAAGTCACCCGGGGAGTACGAAAATGTACAACGATTTGAAACGTTGGTTTGGTGGCATGGTATGAAACGAGACATCTCCGACCTTGTTTCGAGATGTTTAATATGTCAACAAGTGAAAGCGGAACATCAAGTGCCTTCAGGATTACTTCGGCCGATCATGATACCGAGTGGAAATGGGATCGAGTCACAATGGACTTTGTGTCCGGACTGCCATTGTCAACAAGTAAGAAGGATGCGATTTGGGTTGTTGTCGATAGACTGACTAAGTCGGCTCACTTTATCCCCGTGTGTATGGATTTTTCATTGGGTATACTAGTTGAATTGTACGTTTCTCAGATTGTGAGATTACACGGGGTACCTATTTCTATCGTGTCGGATAGAGATCCGAGATTCACCTCACAATTTTGGAAGAAATTGCAAGAAGCTTTGGGTACCAAGCTGCATTTAAGCACTGCTTTTCACCCCCAAACCGATGGTCAATCCGAGCGGAAAATTCAGATACTTGAGGATATGTTGAGATGTTGCATCCTCGAGTTCAGTAGTTCATGGGAACGGTATTTACCTTTGATTGAATTCGCTTACAACAATAGTTTTCAATCAAGTATTAAGATGGCACCTTATGAGGCTTTGTACGGTCATAAATGCCGTACACCATTGTTTTGGACCGAGCTCGGTGAAAGTAAAATTTTCGGAGTTGATTTGATTAAGGATGCCGAACAGAAAGTAAAGGTAATCCGTGAAAGTCTGAAAGCAGCCACAGATCGTCAAAAATCGTATGCGGATTTGAAACGAAAGGACATTGAATATCAGGTGGGAGATAAAGTGTTCCTTAAAGTTTCGCCTTGGAAAAAGGTACTCAGGTTTGGCCGTAAGGGCAAGTTGAACCCGAGATTCATTGGGCCGTACGAAATCTCCGAACGAGTTGGTCCGGTTGCGTATAGATTGATTTTGCCCCCTGATCTTGAAAGATTCACGACGTCTTTCATGTTTCGATGCTTCGACGCTATCGATCTGATCCATCGCATATAATTAGCCCATCAGAGGTTGAAATTCAAGCCGATATGAGTTATGAAAAGAACCGATGCGTGTCCTAGCTCGTGAAGTGAAAGAGTTGCGAAACAAAAGGGTTCCGTTAGTTAAGGTGTTATGGCTCAAACACGGGATCGAGGAACCTACTTGGGAAACCGAGAGCTCGATGAAAGAACGATACCCAAACCTATTTACCGGTAAGATTTTCGGGGACGAAAATTTCTTAAGTGGGGGAGAGTTGTGACAGCCCAAAATTGACCCTAGTCGGGAAGTGGTTTCGGGACCACAAAACCGAGTCATAAAAATAATTGATTTCCATATTCTATGCTTATTATGTGTGTACATGAGTATGTGGAAGTTTCATTCTCCAATTTTGCCAATTGCATGAGAAATTATTAAATAGGGATTGATATGAGACATGGTGAAAATATGATAGGCTAATTTAAAATGGTCTATTAATGCATGTTGTGAAAATGATGGGTTTGCATGTCAAATTACCCAAAATTTAGGCTAGTGGTTGGCCATGCTATGGGTGGAAACATGTTGGGAATATGTTGGCCTAGTGAGGTATGTAGGAAAAAATAAAATAAGGGGCATGGGCATAAAATAATAAAAAGGAGTATGATGAATACAAAAAAAAATGTGTGTAGTTGTTCCCCCCCCCATTGCCGTGAGCTAAAGAAAGGAAAAGAAAAACTTGTTCATCCTTTTTCATCCTCTTTGACCGAAAATTCTAAGGAAGGAGGAAGGAGTTCTTGCTTCATGTTTGGTTTGGAAGAGGATTAGGAGGAAGTTTGGCCATGCATGTAACTAGATTGAGGTATGTTTGATATTATTCTTTGAGATTCATGCATATTTTAGTTGTTAGCTTGAGTTCTACCTAGCCCATGGTCTAAATCTTGCTATGTGATGGAAATGACACTCGGCCATGGATGCATCATTCTTGGTTGATGTTTGATGTTGTGGTGATGAGGCATGAAGATGAGTTAAGATTCGGCCTAGGTGGAGTTTGTGTTAATGCCATTGCATGCTAAATATGAAGCTTGTTAATAAGTTTTGAACTTGAAACAAAAGGGTGTTTAGTCAATACAAGTGACCATACTTGTAGAATGTATTAAGTGTTGAAATCGGCCCCAAAATAGACATGCATATTCGGCCAAGGGGGAAAAATTTGCTAAAATGTTGAGTTTGATTCATGATTCCGTACATATGTGACTTTAATGTCTAATGTATAAATATGGGCTAAGTGCCTTGTGTTCCTCTTTTCGATGCTCAAATGATTAAATCAATTTATTTGTTTAATTAAGCTCAAGAGCAAAGGGGAACTAAATCCGATAAAGGGAAGGAAAAAGTGGTCGAATAGCTATCGGAATCGTTCGACAACACCCGAGGTAAGTTATTGAGTAAGAGAGCTTAAATTATGATGTGATTAGATCATGTTTTAAGCAAATTAAAATCATGCTCTTTGTGTGGCTATTGAGCCGAATTTGCAAGAATGATAAATGTCTTGTGTTTGAGTTTTGCTAATGAAAATGAAATACGAATGGGCCATGATTTATTGTTAAATGTGCATGGTTATTTGAATGATATCCGGGCTAAGTCCGAAGGCTTGTGCTAAGTGACAATATCCGGACTAAGATCCGAAGGCATTTGTGCGAGATACTAATTCCGGGCTAAGCCCGAAGGCATTTGTGCGAGATACTAATTCCGGGCTAAGCCCGAAGGCATTGTGCGAGTTACTAAATCCGGGTTAAGTCCCGAAGGCATTTGTGCGAATTACTATAACCGGGCTATGTCCCGAAGGCATTTGAACGAGGAGCTATATCCGGTTAAATTCCGAAGGTACGTGATTTGGGAATGAATGAACTTGCTGTAAAATTCCAGTTAATACTCTCGAAACATCCCGACATTGAGGTATGTTTCGTATGTGCTTGAATGTAGTTGAGCCCTTACAAATAAGTATTCGCTCAGTTGATAAACGAGCTACCGGCCTTTGGCCGAGTTGATCTTTTGTGTATGTACATAAGGGTTGATAATGTGAAGCAAGTACGATATCGTAAATTTGTGCATATGAAATTATCCGTTTAGCTATATGAATGCTATACTTTTGTTGTGCTGGAATTCCTTGCTCAAAACTTACTAAGCATAAATTGCTTACTCCGTTTCATTGCTCCTCTGTTTTATAGATTTGGTTCTCCAGCTATCGGACTCGGGATCTTGAGGTCAAAGTCGCCCACACTATCAAAGCCCCCTTTTGGTACAATTTTGGTTGAACTTCGAAATGGCATGTATAGGACTACCCGTTTGTTGTGGGTCGTGGACCCTTTGGACTTGTATAAATTTTGGATAGCCATGCGAAAATGGCTTATATGTGTTTGAGTATATTGTTATAATCATTTGGTGTGGATATGCTTGACAAGGATTGGCCATGGGGATGGTTAATCACTTTCATAAATTGTGCTATTTATGCAAAAAGGGCTAGTTGAATCATGGAAACCATGAAATAGGTAAAGTCTACCTTAAAGGCAGATGCTGACAGCAGCAGTGATGTAGATTTGGAAAATCACTAAAAATAGTAGGAAGGGAATTAAATAGTGAATAAATTATGTAAACAAACATTGATGAATCTACTTTCATAGGAAAGTAACGAAACCATCATACGACAGTATGTTAAGAGATATTCAGGTTCTCGTGAGACAGGGCCAGAACGGTTTCTGGATTTCTTGTTCCGACTTTGAAAATTCATTATAAATTAACCAGAGATAATTAGGAGTCATACCATATATGTATAGATTACTCTCTGAGTCTAGTTTCTATAGAAACAAACGGAATCAGTATTGGAGCCCTGTACAAGGAGATATCCAAGTCGTAATGCGCAAAGGTCAGGGTAGTCGATCCCTGTAACATGGGAGACTTTGACTAATAAACTGTACTAATTGGACCAACTAAAAATTCTAGAAAAAAATATGTAGATGGACATATGAGTCTAGTTTCAGGGAAAAATCACGAAACTGATTTTCGAGTTGTGAAACTCAAGATATAATTTTTAAAGCGACTATTACGCAGATTGGCAGTGCCTGGAAAATTTTTAAAAGTCTGTTAACACCTCGTGTTCGACTCCGGTGACGGTCTCGGGTTCGGGGTGTTACATTTCATCATTTGGTAAAAATCTTGTCTAGCCTCTCCTTCCAGGTTACTCGAAATTGGTCGAGAATGAACTGACATTGTCCATTGCGCGAGAGCAGGAGCTACACTCTCAACATCAACAGCTACAGCTCTGTTGGGATCCATTTACTATATGAAAACATATTTTCAAATGTCAGAAGTCATCACACTATTGCAGTATAAAATTATGGCATGTATAGCTAGACTTACACACGCTACGTTAGTCCTAGAACCGACTAAACCATAGCTCTAATACTGATAAAATGTAACACCCCTAACCCATATTCGTCGCTGAATTAGGGTTACGAGGCATTACTGATCAAGAACAATTCATAATTAACTTTTAAGCTTTAGTTCAACAAATCATGTATTAACATCCTGTATGAATACTATAAATTTTAATTTCATTGAGTCACCATTACCAAACCACATGTTTTTAAAAATAAAACACTTACCAAAGCCGAATTGCTACTACACATATAAAATATTTCATAAACAACTATAAGGCAATAATTTATTTGCTAAATACCAAACCTCAAGTGATTATGTCATATATATATACCCATTTGTTTTATTAATACAAAATCCACTACCCATATGGTCTCTTATTTCATTGCATTACCTAAATATATGACCACTCTATGCTCAAGACTTCATTCTTCTTCATTTTACCTTAACAATTCATATGCATAAATCTTAATAAGTAAATGAAATAACATACACATATACTACCCTTAATATAATCGTACCTATATGTTTAACTAACAAGCTTATTTAAATTTAGTAACATATAACTTTTACTATCAACCCAACTTTCGATTTGTAAACTTAAGTTCCAACACATCAAACTTACCATGTTCGAAATAACAATATACCTTTATTGCCAATTCACATAATATTACTAAATCAAACATGACAACCAAATTTACATATACAATCATATTATATAATTTAATAAACAAACATATATGTTTTCAATACATTATGCCATAGCCGAACCTATTAATGATGCACACATATAATATATGCAGCTTACCTAAAACAATGATTACATTTAACATAAAATACATACCAGACAATCGGCCAAAATTTATCAATGAAGCATATACAACATTTATCAACTATCAAGCTCAATGAACAATTAACCAAGAGAATATAGAACCGAATTTAGACATAACAAGCAAACCATTTTCAAAGCGTGGTACCTAACACAACATCACACATACATGGCACATATCTATATAACCAAAGTGAACATAAACTGAACTTAACATAACCGAATTTAATAAAAAAAGTTTTAGCCATTTTCGCATGGCTTTAATACAAAACCAAAATTCAACATTTCAAAACACGTTCCAGCCTATGCATGCCATAATTCAAGTTTGATTATTTAAATAACGAAGCTGTAGATAGTGTGATAGACTTTGCTGATAATCCCCGAGCTTGTAACTTGAATCCAAAATCTATAAAATAGAAACACACATAAAACACAGAGTAAGCTTTTGAAGCTTAGTAAGCATAAGCAAATAAACAACTCGATAACATTATCAACCGAATTAAACCAAGACAACTTATAATATTATAACACATTTAAATCCAAACATATAAAATTCATAATATATATATACATTCATTCTTAAATATCACTTTGGCAGAATGTTCATGTAACTAAATTATCATTTCACCCTTTTACTTTCACAACCAAATAATCATCACAAACCTAGTTCACATACCTTAGACTCATAACCTCATGTGTCATAATATAATCTCATATACACATAGTAATCATATAACCGAACATATCTCACTATACATACACAAATATAATGACTATTCATAACATACTTTCTACTCAGTCACAAAGCCAAATATACATATCATATACCAATATTTGCTTTATTTGCATTTTACAAGATTTGTAACAAATAGCCAGGGTATTTACTTACCTTACCTCAAGTAGGTAACAAGTTAATTCATAGATGGCATATACCTCATTTTAAACATCCAAACTCAATTTACCTTTGCCTGATGAACCATTCGGAATTGGGTAGGACACTCGGATAATCACACATATATCGTACATTGCCAACGTCCCAAACGTGGTCTTACATGTAATCACATATCGATGTCACTGTCCCAGACAGGGTCTTACTCGGACACATATATCGGAATCACATATCGATGCCATGGTCTTACTCGCACACATAAATCGGAATTCTATGTCATGACATATGCATCCTAACTATTCCTAAGGTTCATACGGGGCTTTCGAACATCGTAACTCGGTCGAAACGAATTCGAAAATGTAATAGTCAAGCTTTTTCATATTCAGCCATAACAAATATAAATTCATACATTTCATAACAGCATATATATCTAGCATTTAACTACAATTAAACACGTCTATTTGCTTATAAACTTACCTCGGACATTATAAAACGGAACAGGGCAACTAGTTGATGACTTTTGTTTTCCCCTGATCCAAATCCGATTTCTTTGGTTCTTAATCTAAACACATTCAAATTAATTTCATTCAAACATATTTTCATTCAATTTATTCCAAAAACACATAAATGGGAAAATTACCATTTTACCCTTGACATTTACAATTTTTACAATTTAGTCCCTATTGCACAAAACACAAAATACACCAAATTTCTCCATACCCAAGCTAGGCCGAATATTACCCATGTCTATACAAGCCCATACAATTCATTTATTTCACATTTTAGTCCCTCAAATTATTATTTTTATGATTTTAGTCCTAATTACTCAAAATCATCAAAAACTCTAATACAAAATATGTTATTCTAAACCATATCTTTCATATTTCATCATCAAACAACAAAAATCACAAGATCTCAACAATGGAATAACTCAAAATATTCACCAAAATCAAAAATTCAAGCATGGGTTTTGTAGTACTCGAAGCTACGATCTCAAAAACGTAAAAATTATCAAAAACCGAGCTGAACTCTTACCTTGATTGAGCTTGGAAAGCAACCGAACCCTAGTTTATTTTTCTTTTATTTGGTTTCGGCAAGAACAATGAAAATAACATATATGTTAACTTTATTTTATGTTTTATTGTATATATTATAACATTTATAACTTAAAACTTAACTCACCAATATAACCTTAATGAATTAATATAAAAACTTTATATTATAAGCCTAATATCGTCCAAACAATATACTAATGGAATATTTACAACATAAGTACTCCAATTTAGAAAGCCAATAACAATTAGGTTCCTTTTAGAAATGACCAACAAATTTCCCTTTTACGCGATTAAGTCCTTTTATTTAATCAGATACCTAAACGACAAAATTAAATCACAAAAATTTCACAGATATAAATTCACACAAAATAATCACAAAAAAAATAATTTTTAAATATTTTTCTGACTCAGATTCGTGGTCCCGAAATCACCATTTCGATTAGGGTCTAAATCGGGCTATTACAAGATGAATGGATTTGTGTAGGTGAGTATGTTCATAAGTTAGCAAATTACTGAGTTGCTGTGAATTTATTCGTAACAACATAAACATGAGTTTAATAATTCTAAGTTAAAGAAATGTAATACAATTATGTCATCTTGATTAAATCATATTTTGAAATCGTGCATTTGAGATTTATTTCTTTAGTTTACTTAGTTTAAAATCTTAGTTTTTAATCACCCTCTTCAAAAAAAATATTTTTCTTCACCAAAGTGTTTTAAATAGCATTCATAAATAATTCTTTTCACAGTCCCGGTGGATACGATAAGTCGACATTTACTTGTCACTTTATTACTTGTTGCGATTGTGTACACTTGCACATTTTCGTCGTTCCACTCATGAAGATCATAACTATACATCTTACTTCCTTCAAGATGCATAGCATAGGAACTACTATGCGCTTTTTGAAGTATATATTGCTTCAACTCCAAATCAGAAGACACACAGAATCTTTCATGATAACACAAGATTCCTTCAAAATTATAAGAAAAATCTAAAGTCTTACCCTCCTTAACAAACTTCACATGAGGCTCCAATAACCAATCTGAAATTTACTTCAACTTAATCTCCTCAATCAAAGTTTGTTGCACATGTAACTCCACAAGTAAGCCACAATTATCAGATAAACTCAACTTAGCGAACATTACCCTCAACTCTGACATAGATTTCCTACTCAATGCATCTGCCACAACATTAGCCCTACCCGGATGGTACTCGATGGTACAATCATAATCTTTTAGAATCTCGATCCAATGCATCTGTCTTAAGTTCAACTCCTTTTGGGTGAGGAGATACTTAAGACTCTTATGATCTGTATAGATGACACATCTCTCCTTATAAAGATAGTGCCTCCAAATCTTAAGTGCGAATACCATAATAGCCAATTCCAAATCACGCATCGGATAGTTGCACTCATGTGCATTGAGCTACCTCTAACTGTATGCTACAACCTTCTCGTCTTGCATTAGCACGTATCCAAGACCAGAATGGGATTCATCACTATAGACCACGTAATCTTTCCCAGACTCAAGTTGAATCAACACTGGTGCTTGAGTCAAAATTGACTTAAGTTTCTCAACACTATCTTGTTATTCATCGATCCACTTAAACGGTGTAGTCTTTCTCAACAACTTAGTCATTGGAGCCGCAATCAGTGAAAATCCTTCCACAAACCTCCAATAATAGCTAGCAAGTCTGAGAAAATTCTAAGTCTCACTAACATTCTTAGGTTGCTTCCAATCTAAGATAGCCTCGATTTTCTTTGGATCCAATACCCTCAGCAGATACTAAGTGTCCCAAAAACATCACCTCTTGGAGCCAAAACTCACACTTACTGAGCTTCTCATACAACTTTTTCTCACGTAAGGTTTGAAGGACCAACCTCAAATACTCCTCATGCTCCAACTTAGATTTGGAGTAGATCAAGATATCTCGATTAAGACTAGAATGAATTGATCAAGATAGGGTTGAAGCTCTATTCATTAAGTCTATGAACATGACAAAAGCATTTGTAAGATCGAAGGGCATCACACAGAACTCGTAGTGCTTATACCGAGTACTGAAAGTAGTTTTTGGTACATCAACCTCCTTCACTTGCAGCTGATAGTATGCCAACCTCAACTCAATCTTAGAGAAGACTGTAACACTTCAGAATTGGTCAAATAGGTCATCAATCCTCAGCAAAGGGTACTTATTTTTCATAGTCAACTAGTTCAGCTGATGGTAATCAATGCACAGCCTCATAGATCCATCATTATTTTTCACAAAAAGGACCAGAGCTCCCCACATGACACACTTGGCCTTATGAAGCCACAATCCAACAATTCTTGTAACTGAGCTTTAAGCTCCTTAAGTTCTTTAAGTGCCATGCGATAGGGTGCAATGGACACCGATGCTGTAACACCCCTTACCCGTGTCCGACGTCGGGACAGGATACAAGGCATTACCGAACTTAAACATACACATACATGTAAAATCGAGCCATAAAATTTCAACCAATTCAAAAACATTCAAACACAAGCATATTGTCCCTTATACGAGCCTACAAGGCCCAAAACACACTTCGGGGGTGGATCAGGACTAAACCAAGAACTTCTAAAAATTTACAACACTTAGAGAAAATTTCCATGTTTAAAGAGTCACACGCCCGTATGGATTAGGCCGTGTGGTCACACACACCCGTGTGGCTTGGGACACACCGTGTCCTTTGCCCGTGTAACTCTCCGTTTATGACGTCAGCAATGAAATGGGATCACACGACCAAGTCATACGCTCGTGTGCTAAGGCCATGTTCCCCACGCGGCTGAGATACATGGACGTGTCTCTGCCCGTGTGGCCAACACATTGGCTATTTTCCAAGCCTTGGTAGACCATAATCCCTCACACATTTATAGAACATCAAGGATATATAACATGGCATCCATTTAACAATTAAACATCCTCAATTAAGTCACAAACATAGCATTTGCATGTCATCATACTTGTGTTTCTCATGCTCATTTTATATCTAGTCTAGACATACCAAATCATATTCATTTGGCCTTGTCATCTTCACTACCACTTATACCCTTATATCATGGTTGCCTTCATGTTGATATTCTCAACTTAGTCATCTAGCATTCATAGTCATGTCTAATTCATATCCTTAATGTCATCTATCACACACTCACATTAACATGTTTCCATAAGGCATTCCACACTAATTCCATTCTTCATTAACATCATTAACTTACTCTAAATTTACACTTTTATACTAAGAATATGGTCACATCTATTGATAAAAGTTCATCCATCAAATATGCATACCATATCATACATTCATCGATACCAAGCCATCACAACATGCACATCATCAAGACATTAGATCAGTCATGCAAAATCAAATAGTTTTACAACCCAATGATCAAATGTGAGTCATATCTCATGGCTCTATACAAATGAATCATTATAAGCCAACTCAATTGGCCAAATCATGAAACCCATATCATAAAGTACTAAGTCTCTATACATGCCACTCACTTCAAAACACTTAAGGTTTATTACTACCCCAACTTAATAATTTGATAGTGTGATGCTACTTTCAATGATCCCAACCCCGAGCTAACTTGACAACACTAAAGAAATGGAAAGGAGGGGGTAAGCTTTATAGCTCAGTAAGTCCGTACGAATATAATAATAAGCAATTTAATAACGTGCTATTGCCAAATTCTTACAACATATTCTCATGGTAACACAATCGATGTTGCACATAATTCCACTATTTTCTCATATTCCAGTCAAGCTGTCTACTCAAGTAATAGTCACTAAATTATTAATATCTTGATCTACGGAACTTCAAATTAAGATATGCTAATTTTCCCTGAAAATAGATTCACATATCTTTTTACCATAAAATTTTAAGAATTTTTGGTCTAGCCAATAAGTACATTTTATTCTTTAAAATCTCTACTATTTTGCTATCTGACAGTTCCAACCCCTCTTCACTAAAAAAATAATTATCTCCTCATATGGGATTCAGATGATGTTCCCATTTGTTTCTTTTGAAAATATACTAATTAAGTATTATAAGCATATAACTTATAACCAATAATTATTTTTGTACAATTTTTAGTGATTTTCCAAGTTTAGGACAGGGGAGCAGGAAATCACTCTGACCTTGTCTCACAAAAATTACAATATCTCATAATATGAAATTTTTTGCTTACATTGTTTCCTCTGTGTGAAACTAAATTCTATAAGAGTTCATTTCATATTTTATTCAGTCCCTAATTCGATTTCCACAATTTTTGGTGGATTTTCAAAGTCAGACTACTGCTGCTGTCCAAAACTGTTTTAGTACAATATGATGATAACTATCATAATTTCATTTTCAACTAATCATGAACTCACCATTTCATGGATTCCATGTTCAAATACGCAATGTAAGGATATTGAAACAAAATTAATAATCATAATTCATACATCTTAGCTTACCGAGGTCTCGACATTTCATAGTCTCAATAACCATAAGCTTAGTGTTCGTACCTGTACCCTTTCAACACTTTTCACATATTACTCCAATTCTTAACCATAATCTTGAATGGCCCGTTGAACCACCCGAAATACTGAAGGACATTCAGAATCATCATACACCAAATAAAGTACCAAATCCATGTCCCAGACATGGTCTTACATGGATCCACATGCCGATGCCATATCCCATATATGGTCTTATAAGAAGTCTCATATCAGTGCCAATGCCATGTCCCAGACATGGTCTTACACTAGCACACATATCAACGCCAATGCCATGTCCCAGACAAGGTCTTACACTGGCACACATATCAACTTTGATGCCATGTTTGAGACAGGGTCTTACACTGGCACACATATCAACGCCGATGCCATGTCTCAGACATGGTCTTACTCTAGCTTTCATCTCGAATACCGATGCCATGTCCCAGATATGGTCTTACATGAGATCTCATTAACCATGATGTCATGATATCCGAATCCTAAGCATTCCTCAAGGTCACCTGGGGCTTCTTCGAATACACATCTCGTCGAAACTTGTCTCTAGGACTGAATCATATATCTCATGATGGTAATTAAGCTCATGATTTCACATAATGTTAATAATCATGATAATAGCTTTTTAGCACAAATCAAAATTCATCACATTGTCATCACACATCATAGACATATTGTAGATCACTTCTTATGCATAGCATACAATAACCTTTAACTTAACAAGTTCAAATCAACTTACCAATTTAGATTTAGTCACAATCAATGATAACATTATCGTACGTATTTACTTGTCAAATTCTAGTCGTATGCATTCGTATGACAACTCGTTCAATTTATGAGACAATAATATAATTTACAATTCAATTATGACATTGCATTATTATTATTATTATCACACAAACTTACCGCGAATCCGTACACGACTAATTATTCCATTTTAGTCCATAATCACGTACCTTCCCGGTTTAAGTCTGAATCTCATTTTCCTTGATCTATAATATCAATTAGTCACATTATTCATCGAAACCCAAAAATCATACTATGGCAAAATTACATTTTTGCCCCTAAAGTTCCACATATTTACACTTTTGTTCCTAGGCTCGTAAAATGATTTTCATTCAATTTCTTTACACTTTAAGCCTAGTCGAATCATTTTCATAACTATAGCAGCCCACAATTTCCACTAAATCACACATTTATGACAAATTTTATAACTTTTACAAATTAGTCATTTTTAGCATTTTCATTAAAAACTACTTAGTAAAAGACGTTTAACACACAAAAAGCATTCATATTCCTCCATTAAACATTAAATACACACATGTAGCACATGGGTAAACTTTTAAACATCAACCCTAGCTCAAATAAATGGTAGAAATAGATAGATCTTGTTACGAGGATTGCAAAAATGTAAAATCATAAAAAACGAGGCTAGAACGAATTGACAATCGAGCTTGGAAGCTTGAAAAACCCTAGCCATGGTTTCTCCATGCAAGTTTCAGCCAAAGGGTTGAAGATGGACAAAAATTGGCTTTTAATTTTGTTTTTAATTCATTTTAATTATTAAATAACCAAAATGCCCCTAACATAAAAATATTCTATTTCACCTGTTTCATGTTCATTTTTGTCCAAAAAATTAACCAATGGTCTAATTACCATATAAGGACCTCCAATTTAAAATTTCATAATAATTGGACGCCTCTAGCATGTAGAACTCAACTTTTGCACTTTTTACGATTTAGTCCTTTTGACTAAATTGAGTGCCCAAACATCAAAATTTTCAAATGAAATCTTCACAAAATCATTTCGTGAAATCGTAAACTATAAAAATATAATAAAAATAAATTTTCTTATGTCAAATTTGTGGTCTCGAAACCACTGTTCTGACTAGGCCTAAAATTGGGGTATTACAACTCTCCCCCCTTTAGGGATTTTCATCCCCAAAAATCTTACCAGAAGAAGTTGCTTCCAAATCTTATGAATTACTTTCACAGATTTCTCAGAATCACAAATCATATCAACCACAATCCAGATAACATCTTCCTTTTTAGGGATAAAATAATCTTCATATGAAGTCTATAACAATTCTACTTCTTAATCACTCTCATACCATCACTGACTATATTAGTCCTGAGTATACTTGGTTATCAACTTTTGTCTGTTAGCAAATCGACATCTTAATATGGATCCAAAATATCATGTAACATACGGAATCACTAACACGTCCACTTTACATAACTGCACATCTTATTACTTTTGGAATAAACAAACATGTTACTACTAAGTCTCGTATAAAAACTTTTGCATAAGCTCCGGGTTCATCTGTTCGTAACTTTCTTTCTCAGGACAATAATAATAACAAGAATTAGGTCTGACTTAAAATTCAACATCAGGAGTGATCTCATTCTAAACTGATTTAGATTACCCCACACTATCATATTTTCTGAGCTTCTCAGTCTCACAAAGAAAACCTCACTTTAGCATTTAATATAGTTATAATTAGACCATCATCAGATAAGATCAATCAAGATTTTCCATCAAGGTATCTGTAACTATAACTGCTTTCTCAATGATTAATCAATAACTACTAGAAATCTTTCAATATCTCAATACCGACATAATAGTGACCGTCTCTAAATCACTAGTCGAACCATTTTTTTTAATGTGACATTAACTGTCTGAAAAATGGAAACATCACTTTACATTCTAGTAATAAAACACATACCAATCTGTTCGATAGTGCATCATTGAAATTCTTAAATTCATTACTTAATTCAATCTAAACTCGGAACTAGAGCTTCAGTTAATAATACCTTCCTCTGTTTCAACTTTGGCAACGTGCAACTGACCATTCAAATTTTTACATGCTATAACTTTATCAAGCAGAACAGCTTTAATCATGATAATATTACTTGATTAGAACAACCCATAGGAATAGTTAGATACATATGTCATGACATAGGATCCGATATGTGTTTTCATGTAAGACCACGTCTGGGACGTTGACATCGACTTATGATTTACGTGTAAGACCATGTCTGGGACATCGGCATCGTCTTTGATTTTGTGTAAGACCACGTCTAGGACATTGGCATTGTATGAGCTTTCTCAGCTATCTGAGTATCCTTATTAATTCTGAACAGTTCAACGAGCATTCCGAGAAATGAATGAATATGAGAATGCTGAACCAAATTTAGGTACATTTGAAATGTTCATTATGATTGTAACACCCCAAACCCAGCCTAGACATTATGGCCGAATCTGGAGGTGTCACATTGAAGTGTTTTTCGAAACTGTGATTTCATTGAAAAACCCTTCTTACTATTTAAAACTTGTGTAAAGTCTCAGTTTGTGTTCGTTTAATTCAAAACGTGGTTCATTGGAAAGTTAATCACTTTTAAAAAACGTTATTAATTTTGTTAAAAATCTCTTACAATTACGGAAGCTAATTTAAATTAAAGAAGTTTAAAACATATGTTTTTGGAAACAATAATTGGTTTGAAAACTCTTGTTTTCCTAGACTAGCAGTTTAAAGTGAGTAATCAAAAGCCCAATTACAAGTAAATCCCACAAATGGTCTTATTACAAACCAAAATTCCAAAATAAAAAATACGAGTAAGAAATTTAATGTACCAGTAGAAGAAGTCGTGTGGCCATATCCGAGTCCTTCGCAACACCGATCCGCCTAACGGTGGGACTACCTGTACAGTTAAAAACAAGGTGAGTTTACGAAAACTCAGTGTGTAATCCCCTTACTAGAGTAACAGTCAGTATACAGAAATGGAAACAGTCTGAGTTAGAGCCCTTTAATAGTAACAGTATAGCCTAGTTCAGAGCATAAGTGGGCCAAAGCCCATCACATTATCATTTGGGTCACAGCCCATAACAGAATCAATTGGGCCTAGCCCATCTCAGTAACAAAACAAAATATGTGAATGCATGGATGCATGCTACCCATCCAACCCTGCACTTGCGTCCGTCCAACCCTGCACTACCTGTGGGGAATAACTCACCCACGCCATCCCTACACTTACAATGTTAGCACCGGTTGCAGCACTAACCGAAATCGCAGCAAAGCTGCTAGTACATATATGGCTTTAAGCCTTCAGTAACAGTATTATAATTGGCACAAAGCCATCGGTAACTGTAATATGCTTGGCACATAACCATAAGCGACGGTAATATAATCAGCACACAGCCATGGTAAATATATAGGCACAAAGTCATCGATAAATATGATTGGCACATAGCCATTGGTAAATACGATTTGCACAAAGCCATAATCAACATAGCACAGAGCCATATTAAGGTTGGCACAGAGCCATAATCAGATTAAGTAGCATTAAGCTGTTTATCGGTCAACAATCGTCTCGTGCGACCCGTGCGACCTTAACATATCAATACTGGATCCACAGTCGTCTTATGCGACCCGTACGATCCTATCAAAACTTCCTTCGTATCAATGTATCAACCCCATGCAATATGTCGTGTATGTCATGCTCAATCATCATACGTGTATGCAAAATAGCCATGCTCAATAACAATCATTTAAACATATATTAAAAGCATATTAGTCGTACAACCACCATCAAGTCAGTTAAAGCACAGTCATACAATCACAGTCAAATTAGTCAAATTCATAGTCCAAGTCAGTCATTTAACCACAAGGGCAAAACAGTCATTTACCCTACAAAGGTATTTCGATAATTTTACACTACAAGGGTATTTCGATAATTTTACAAACCGGGGATATTTCGGTAATTTACAAACTGGGTACTCAGTAATTTACACCGTATTTTGATAATTTCATCTGAGGTATTTTTTTTACAATCGATATTCAGTATTTTACATCTAGGTATTTTAATTTTCACTAGTTTTTTTTTTCTGAGTATTTGGTAATTTTACAACTGAGGTATTTGTAATTTTACAATCGAGGT
>NC_053424.1:72636054-72691488 GCF_007990345.1 Gossypium hirsutum
AACAAAGTGTACATAAACCATGAATTAAATAACGAATTAATAAAAAAGTTTTAGCCATTTTCGCATGGCTTTAATACAAAACCAAAATTCAACATTTCAAAACACGTTCCAGCCTATGCATGCCATAATTCAAGTTTGATTATTTAAATAACGAAGCTGTAGATAGTGTGATAGACTTTGCTGATATCCCCGAGCTTGTAACTTGAATCCAAAATCTATAAAATAGAAACACACATAAAACACAGAGTAAGCTTTTGAAGCTTAGTAAGCATAAGCAAATAAACAACTCGATAACATTATCAACCGAATTAAACCAAGACAACTTATAATATTATAACACATTTAAATCCAAACATATAAAATTCATAATATATATATACATTCATTCTTAAATATCACTTTGGCAGAATGTTCATGTAACTAATTATCATTTCACCCTTTTACTTTCACAACCAAATAATCATCACAAACCTAGTTCACATACTTAGACTCATAACCTCATGTGTCATAATATAATCTCATATACACATAGTAATCATATAACCGAACATATCTCACTATACATACACAAATATAATGACTATTCATAACATACTTTCTACTCAGTCACAAAGCCAAATATACATATCATATACCAATATTTGCTTTATTTGCATTTTACAAGATTTGTAACAAATAGCCAGGGTATTTACTTACCTTACCTCAAGTAGGTAACAAGTTAATTCATAGATGGCATATACCTCATTTTAAACATCCAAACTCAATTTACCTTTGCCTGATGAACCATTCGGAATTGGGTAGGACACTCGGATAATCACACATATATCGTACATTGCCAACGTCCCAAACGTGGTCTTACATGTAATCACATATCGATGTCACTGTCCCAGACAGGGTCTTACTCGGACACATATATCGGAATCACATATCGATGCCATGGTCTTACTCGCACACATAAATCGGAATCTATGTCATGACATATGCATCCTAACTATTCCTAAGGTTCATACGGGGCTTTCGAACATCGTAACTCGGTCGAAACGAATTCGAAAATGTAATAGTCAAGCTTTTTCATATTCAGCCATAACAAATATAAATTCATACATTTCATAACAGCATATATATCTAGCATTTAACTACAATTAAACACGTCTATTTGCTTATAAACTTACCTCGGACATTATAAACGGAACAGGGCAACTAGTTGATGACTTTTGTTTTCCCCTGATCCAAATCCGATTTCTTTGGTTCTTAATCTAAACACATTCAAATTAATTTCATTCAAACATATTTTCATTCAATTTATTCCAAAAACACATAAATGGGAAAATTACCATTTTACCCTTGACATTTACAATTTTTACAATTTAGTCCCTATTGCACAAAACACAAAATACACCAAATTTCTCCATACCCAAGCTAGGCCGAATATTACCCATGTCTATACAAGCCCATACAATTCATTTATTTCACATTTTAGTCCCTCAAATTATTATTTTATGATTTTAGTCCTAATTACTCAAAATCATCAAAAACTCTAATACAAAATATGTTATTCTAAACCATATCTTTCATATTTCATCATCAAACAACAAAAATCACAAGATCTCAACAATGGATAACTCAAAATATTCACCAAAATCAAAATTCAAGCATGGGTTTTGTAGTACTCGAAGCTACGATCTCAAAAACGTAAAATTATCAAAACCGAGCTGAACTCTTACCTTGATTGAGCTTGGAAAGCAACCGAACCCTAGTTTATTTTCTTTTATTTGGTTTCGGCAAGAACAATGAAAATAACATATATGTTAACTTTATTTTATGTTTTATTGTATATATTATAACATTTATAACTTAAAACTTAACTCACCAATATAACCTTAATGAATTAATATAAAAACTTTATATTATAAGCCTAATATCGTCCAAACAATATACTAATGGAATATTTACAACATAAGTACTCCAATTTAGAAAGCCAATAACAATTAGGTTCCTTTTAGAAATGACCAACAAATTTCCCTTTTACGCGATTAAGTCCTTTTATTTAATCAGATACCTAAACGACAAAATTAAATCACAAAAATTTCACAGATATAAATTCACACAAAATAATCACAAAAAAAATAATTTTTAAATATTTTTCTGACTCAGATTCGTGGTCCCGAAATCACCATTTCGATTAGGGTCTAAATCGGGCTATTACAAGATGAATGGATTTGTGTAGGTGAGTATGTTCATAAGTTAGCAAATTACTGAGTTGCTGTGAATTTATTCGTAACAACATAAACATGAGTTTAATAATTCTAAGTTAAAGAAATGTAATACAATTATGTCATCTTGATTAAATCATATTTTGAAATCGTGCATTTGAGATTTATTTCTTTAGTTTACTTAGTTTAAAATCTTAGTTTTTAATCACCCTCTTCAAAAAAATATTTTTCTTCACCAAAGTGTTTTAAATAGCATTCATAAATAATTCTTTTCACAGTCCCGGTGGATACGATAAGTCGACATTTACTTGTCACTTTATTACTTGTTGCGATTGTGTACACTTGCACATTTTCGTCGTTCCACTCATGAAGATCATAACTATACATCTTACTTCCTTCAAGATGCATAGCATAGGAACTACTATGCGCTTTTTGAAGTATATATTGCTTCAACTCCAAATCAGAAGACACACAGAATCTTTCATGATAACACAAGATTCCTTCAAAATTATAAGAAAAATCTAAAGTCTTACCCTCCTTAACAAACTTCACATGAGGCTCCAATAACCAATCTGAAATTTACTTCAACTTAATCTCCTCAATCAAAGTTTGTTGCACATGTAACTCCACAAGTAAGCCACAATTATCAGATAAACTCAACTTAGCGAACATTACCCTCAACTCTGACATAGATTTCCTACTCAATGCATCTGCCACAACATTAGCCCTACCCGGATGGTACTCGATGGTACAATCATAATCTTTTAGAATCTCGATCCAATGCATCTGTCTTAAGTTCAACTCCTTTTGGGTGAGGAGATACTTAAGACTCTTATGATCTGTATAGATGACACATCTCTCCTTATAAAGATAGTGCCTCCAAATCTTAAGTGCGAATACCATAATAGCCAATTCCAAATCACGCATCGGATAGTTGCACTCATGTGCATTGAGCTACCTCTAACTGTATGCTACAACCTTCTCGTCTTGCATTAGCACGATCCAAGACCAGAATGGGATTCATCACTATAGACCACGTAATCTTTCCCAGACTCAAGTTGAATCAACACTGGTGCTTGAGTCAAAATTGACTTAAGTTTCTCAACACTATCTTGTTATTCATCGATCCACTTAAACGGTGTAGTCTTTCTCAACAACTTAGTCATTGGAGCCGCAATCAGTGAAAATCCTTCCACAAACCTCCAATAATAGCTAGCAAGTCTGAGAAAATTCTAAGTCTCACTAACATTCTTAGGTTGCTTCCAATCTAAGATAGCCTCGATTTTCTTTGGATCCAATACCCTCAGCAGATACTAAGTGTCCAAAAACATCACCTCTTGGAGCCAAAACTCACACTTACTGAGCTTCTCATACAACTTTTTCTCACGTAAGGTTTGAAGGACCAACCTCAAATACTCCTCATGCTCCAACTTAGATTTGGAGTAGATCAAGATATCTCGATTAAGACTAGAATGAATTGATCAAGATAGGGTTGAAGCTCTATTCATTAAGTCTATGAACATGACAAAAGCATTTGTAAGATCGAAGGGCATCACACAGAACTCGTAGTGCTTATACCGAGTACTGAAAGTAGTTTTTGGTACATCAACCTCCTTCACTTGCAGCTGATAGTATGCCAACCTCAACTCAATCTTAGAGAAGACTGTAACACTTCAGAATTGGTCAAATAGGTCATCAATCCTCAGCAAAGGGTACTTATTTTTCATAGTCAACTAGTTCAGCTGATGGTAATCAATGCACAGCCTCATAGATCCATCATTATTTTTCACAAAAAGGACCAGAGCTCCCCACATGACACACTTGGCCTTATGAAGCCACAATCCAACAATTCTTGTAACTGAGCTTTAAGCTCCTTAAGTTCTTTAAGTGCCATGCGATAGGGTGCAATGGACACCGATGCTGTAACACCCCTTACCCGTGTCCGACGTCGGGACAGGATACAAGGCATTACCGAACTTAAACATACACATACATGTAAAATCGAGCCATAAAATTTCAACCAATTCAAAAACATTCAAACACAAGCATATTGTCCCTTATACGAGCCTACAAGGCCCAAAACACACTTCGGGGGTGGATCAGGACTAAACCAAGAACTTCTAAAAATTTACAACACTTAGAGAAAATTTCCATGTTTAAAGAGTCACACGCCCGTATGGATTAGGCCGTGTGGTCACACACACCCGTGTGGCTTGGGACACACCGTGTCCTTTGCCCGTGTAACTCTCCGTTTATGACGTCAGCAATGAAATGGGATCACACGACCAAGTCATACGCTCGTGTGCTAAGGCCATGTTCCCCACGCGGCTGAGATACATGGACGTGTCTCTGCCCGTGTGGCCAACACATTGGCTATTTTCCAAGCCTTGGTAGACCATAATCCCTCACACATTTATAGAACATCAAGGATATATAACATGGCATCCATTTAACAATTAAACATCCTCAATTAAGTCACAAACATAGCATTTGCATGTCATCATACTTGTGTTTCTCATGCTCATTTTATATCTAGTCTAGACATACCAAATCATATTCATTTGGCCTTGTCATCTTCACTACCACTTATACCCTTATATCATGGTTGCCTTCATGTTGATATTCTCAACTTAGTCATCTAGCATTCATAGTCATGTCTAATTCATATCCTTAATGTCATCTATCACACACTCACATTAACATGTTTCCATAAGGCATTCCACACTAATTCCATTCTTCATTAACATCATTAACTTACTCTAAATTTACACTTTTATACTAAGAATATGGTCACATCTATTGATAAAAGTTCATCCATCAAATATGCATACCATATCATACATTCATCGATACCAAGCCATCACAACATGCACATCATCAAGACATTAGATCAGTCATGCAAAATCAAATAGTTTTACAACCCAATGATCAAATGTGAGTCATATCTCATGGCTCTATACAAATGAATCATTATAAGCCAACTCAATTGGCCAAATCATGAAACCCATATCATAAAGTACTAAGTCTCTATACATGCCACTCACTTCAAAACACTTAAGGTTTATTACTACCCCAACTTAATAATTTGATAGTGTGATGCTACTTTCAATGATCCCAACCCCGAGCTAACTTGACAACACTAAAGAAATGGAAAGGAGGGGGTAAGCTTTATAGCTCAGTAAGTCCGTACGAATATAATAATAAGCAATTTAATAACGTGCTATTGCCAAATTCTTACAACATATTCTCATGGTAACACAATCGATGTTGCACATAATTCCACTATTTTCTCATATTCCAGTCAAGCTGTCTACTCAAGTAATAGTCACTAAATTATTAATATCTTGATCTACGGAACTTCAAATTAAGATTGCTAATTTTCCCTGAAAATAGATTCACATATCTTTTTACCATAAAATTTTAAGAATTTTTGGTCTAGCCAATAAGTACATTTTATTCTTTAAAATCTCTACTATTTTGCTATCTGACAGTTCCAACCCCTCTTCACTAAAAAAATAATTATCTCCTCATATGGGATTCAGATGATGTTCCCATTTGTTTCTTTTGAAAATATACTAATTAAGTATTATAAGCATATAACTTATAACCAATAATTATTTTTGTACAATTTTTAGTGATTTTCCAAGTTTAGGACAGGGGAGCAGGAAATCACTCTGACCTTGTCTCACAAAAATTACAATATCTATAATATGAAATTTTTTGCTTACATTGTTTCCTCTGTGTGAAACTAAATTCTATAAGAGTTCATTTCATATTTTATTCAGTCCCTAATTCGATTTCCACAATTTTTGGTGGATTTTCAAAGTCAGACTACTGCTGCTGTCCAAAACTGTTTTAGTACAATATGATGATAACTATCATAATTTCATTTTCAACTAATCATGAACTCACCATTTCATGGATTCCATGTTCAAATACGCAATGTAAGGATATTGAAACAAAATTAATAATCATAATTCATACATCTTAGCTTACCGAGGTCTCGACATTTCATAGTCTCAATAACCATAAGCTTAGTGTTCGTACCTGTACCCTTTCAACACTTTTCACATATTACTCCAATTCTTAACCATAATCTTGAATGGCCCGTTGAACCACCCGAAATACTGAAGGACATTCAGAATCATCATACACCAAATAAAGTACCAAATCCATGTCCCAGACATGGTCTTACATGGATCCACATGCCGATGCCATATCCCATATATGGTCTTATAAGAAGTCTCATATCAGTGCCAATGCCATGTCCCAGACATGGTCTTACACTAGCACACATATCAACGCCAATGCCATGTCCCAGACAAGGTCTTACACTGGCACACATATCAACGTTGATGCCATGTTTGAGACAGGGTCTTACACTGGCACACATATCAACGCCGATGCCATGTCTCAGACATGGTCTTACTCTAGCTTTCATCTCGAATACCGATGCCATGTCCCAGATATGGTCTTACATGAGATCTCATTAACCATGATGTCATGATATCCGAATCCTAAGCATTCCTCAAGGTCACCTGGGGCTTCTTCGAATACACATCTCGTCGAAACTTGTCCTAGGACTGAATCATATATCTCATGATGGTAATTAAGCTCATGATTTCACATAATGTTAATAATCATGATAATAGCTTTTTAGCACAAATCAAAATTCATCACATTGTCATCACACATCATAGACATATTGTAGATCACTTCTTATGCATAGCATACAATAACCTTTAACTTAACAAGTTCAAATCAACTTACCAATTTAGATTTAGTCACAATCAATGATAACATTATCGTACGTATTTACTTGTCAAATTCTAGTCGTATGCATTCGTATGACAACTCGTTCAATTTATGAGACAATAATATAATTTACAATTCAATTATGACATTGCATTATTATTATTATTATCACACAAACTTACCGCGAATCCGTACACGACTAATTATTCCATTTTAGTCCATAATCACGTACCTTCCCGGTTTAAGTCTGAATCTCATTTTCCTTGATCTATAATATCAATTAGTCACATTATTCATCGAAACCCAAAAATCATACTATGGCAAAATTACATTTTTGCCCCTAAAGTTCCACATATTTACACTTTTGTTCCTAGGCTCGTAAAATGATTTTCATTCAATTTCTTTACACTTTAAGCCTAGCGAATCATTTTCATAACTATAGCAGCCCACAATTTCCACTAAATCACACATTTATGACAAATTTTATAACTTTTACAAATTAGTCATTTTTAGCATTTTCATTAAAAACTACTTAGTAAAAGACGTTTAACACACAAAAAGCATTCATATTCCTCCATTAAACATTAAATACACACATGTAGCACATGGGTAAACTTTTAAACATCAACCCTAGCTCAAATAAATGGTAGAAATAGATAGATCTTGTTACGAGGATTGCAAAAATGTAAAAATCATAAAAAACGAGGCTAGAACGAATTGACAATCGAGCTTGGAAGCTTGAAAAACCCTAGCCATGGTTTCTCCATGCAAGTTTCAGCCAAAGGGTTGAAGATGGACAAAAATTGGCTTTTAATTTTGTTTTTAATTCATTTTAATTATTAAATAACCAAAATGCCCCTAACATAAAAATATTCTATTTCACCTGTTTCATGTTCATTTTTGTCCAAAAAATTAACCAATGGTCTAATTACCATATAAGGACCTCCAATTTAAAATTTCATAAATTGGACGCCTCTAGCATGTAGAACTCAACTTTTGCACTTTTTACGATTTAGTCCTTTTGACTAAATTGAGTGCCCAAACATCAAAATTTTCAAATGAAATCTTCACAAAATCATTTCGTGAAATCGTAAACTATAAAAATATAATAAAAATAAATTTTCTTATGTCAATTTGTGGTCTCGAAACCACTGTTCTGACTAGGCCTAAAATTGGGGTATTACAACTCTCCCCCCTTTAGGGATTTTCATCCCCAAAAATCTTACCAGAAGAAGTTGCTTCCAAATCTTATGAATTACTTTCAAGATTTCTCAGAATCACAAATCATATCAACCACAATCCAGATAACATCTTCCTTTTTAGGGATAAAATAATCTTCATATGAAGTCTATAACAATTCTACTTCTTAATCACTCTCATACCATCACTGACTATATTAGTCCTGAGTATACTTGGTTATCAACTTTTGTCTGTTAGCAAATCGACATCTGAATATGGATCCAAAATATCATGTAACATACGGAATCACTAACACGTCCACTTTACATAACTGCACATCTTATTACTTTTGGAATAAACAAACATGTTACTACTAAGTCTCGTATAAAAACTTTTGCATAAGCTCCGGGTTCATCTGTTCGTAACTTTCTTTCTCAGGGCAATAATAATAACAAGAATTAGGTCTGACTTAAAATTCAACATCAGGAGTGATCTCATTCTAAACTGATTTAGATTACCCCACACTATCATATTTTCTGAGCTTCTCAGTCTCACAAAGAAAACCTCACTTTAGCATTTAATATAGTTATAATTAGACCATCATCAGATAAGATCAATCAAGATTTTCCATCAAGGTATCTGTAACTATAACTGCTTTCTCAATGATTAATCAATAACTACTAGAAATCTTTCAATATCTCAATACCGACATAATAGTGACCGTCTCTAAATCACTAGTCGAACCATTTTTTTTAATGTGACATTAACTGTCTGAAAAATGGAAACATCACTTTACATTCTAGTAATAAAACACATACCAATCTGTTCGATAGTGCATCATTGAAATTCTTAAATTCATTACTTAATTCAATCTAAACTCGGAACTAGAGCTTCAGTTAATAATACCTTCCTCTGTTTCAACTTTGGCAACGTGCAACTGACCATTCAAATTTTTACATGCTATAACTTTATCAAGCAGAACAGCTTTAATCATGATAATATTACTTGATTAGAACAACCCATAGGAATAGTTAGATACATATGTCATGACATAGGATCCGATATGTGTTTTCATGTAAGACCACGTCTGGGACGTTGACATCGACTTATGATTTACGTGTAAGACCATGTCTGGGACATCGGCATCGTCTTTGATTTTGTGTAAGACCACGTCTAGGACATTGGCATTGTATGAGCTTTCTCAGCTATCTGAGTATCCTTATTAATTCTGAACAGTTCAACGAGCATTCCGAGAAATGAATGAATATGAGAATGCTAACCAAATTTAGGTACATTTGAAATGTTCATTATGATTGTAACACCCCAAACCCAGCCTAGACATTATGGCCGAATCTGGAGGTGTCACATTGAAGTGTTTTTCGAAACTGTGATTTCATTGAAAAACCCTTCTTACTATTTAAAACTTGTGTAAAGTCTCAGTTTGTGTTCGTTTAATTCAAAACGTGGTTCATTGGAAAGTTAATCACTTTTAAAAAACGTTATTAATTTTGTTAAAAATCTCTTACAATTACGGAAGCTAATTTAAATTAAAGAAGTTTAAAACATATGTTTTTGGAAACAATAATTGGTTTGAAAACTCTTGTTTTCCTAGACTAGCAGTTTAAAGTGAGTAATCAAAAGCCCAATTACAAGTAAATCCCACAAATGGTCTTATTACAAACCAAAATTCCAAAATAAAAAATACGAGTAAGAAATTTAATGTACCAGTAGAAGAAGTCGTGTGGCCATATCCAGTCCTTCGCAACACCGATCCGCCTAACGTGGGGACTACCTGTACAGTTAAAAACAGGTGAGTTTACGAAAACTCAGTGTGTAATCCCCTTACTAGAGTAACAGTCAGTATACAGAAATGGAAACAGTCTGAGTTAGAGCCCTTTAATAGTAACAGTATAGCCTAGTTCAGAGCATAAGTGGGCCAAAGCCCATCACATTATCATTTGGGTCACAGCCCATAACAGAATCAATTGGGCCTAGCCCATCTCAGTAACAAAACAAAATATGTGAATGCATGGATGCATGCTACCCCATCCAACCCTGCACTTGCGTCCGTCCAACCCTGCACTACCTGTGGGGAATAACTCACCCACGCCATCCCTACACTTACAATGTTAGCACCGGTTGCAGCACTAACCGAAATCGCAGCAAAGCTGCTAGTACATATATGGCTTTAAGCCTTCAGTACAGTATTATAATTGGCACAAAGCCATCGGTAACTGTAATATGCTTGGCACATACCATAAGCGACGGTAATATAATCAGCACACAGCCATGGTAAATATATAGGCACAAAGTCATCGATAAATATGATTGGCACATAGCCATTGGTAAATACGATTTGCACAAAGCCATAATCAACATAGCACAGAGCCATATTAAGGTTGGCACAGAGCCATAATCAGATTAAGTAGCATTAAGCTGTTTATCGGTCAACAATCGTCTCGTGCGACCCGTGCGACCTTAACATATCAATACTGGATCCACAGTCGTCTTATGCGACCCGTACGATCCTATCAAAACTTCCTTCGTATCAATGTATCAACCCCATGCAATATGTCGTGTATGTCATGCTCAATCATCATACGTGTATGCAAAATAGCCATGCTCAATAACAATCATTTAAACATATATTAAAAGCATATTAGTCGTACAACCACCATCAAGTCAGTTAAAGCACAGTCATACAATCACAGTCAAATTAGTCAAATTCATAGTCCAAGTCAGTCATTTAACCACAAGGGCAAAACAGTCATTTTACCCTACAAAGGTATTTCGATAATTTTACACTACAAGGGTATTTCGATAATTTTACAAACCGGGGATATTTCGGTAATTTTACAAACTGGGGGTACTTCAGTAATTTTACAAACCGGGGGTATTTTGATAATTTTACAATCTGAGAGTATTTCGGTAATTTTACAAATCGAGGGTATTTCAGTAATTTTACAATCTAAGGGTATTTTAATAATTTTACAAACTAGGGGTATTTTAGTAATTTTACAATCTGAGGTATTTTGGTAATTTTACAAACTGAGGTATATTGGTAATTTTACAATCCGATGGTATTTCGGTAATTTTACAATTTGAGGTCTTAGCTACCCAACAGATGGTCCACCGTCGCCTCGAGCGACTTAAGTAACCTAAACAGACCTAACAGTGTAAATGAGTCTAAAGCCCAGACTCGGCCCAAGTGGGCCCACACACTCGTGTCGCCCATTTAGCACAGGATTAGCCACAGCTATGCATACTACACAGCCCAGTCCAAAGCTTGTCACTATCGAGGATTTTATCCGTGCGGGACCCACGATCCCATTGGGCCCACATGGCCTACTTCAACCCGTTGAGACCCAGAATGGCCTATGCCATGTGCGCGACATGACAAGCCCCACTATTTTCCACCTAACTGTCAGATTTACACAAGTGGGCCGACAGGCCCATTCGACCCATTCGGCCCATTATGGCCTAAGCCAATGAATTCGTTCATGGCGGCTTTTTTCTGACATACACCCATGTTTCGCGGGCTCGGTTTACCATGCGTACTGTGACAGCCCAAAATTGACCCTAGTCGGGAAGTGGTTTCGGGACCGCTAAACCGAGTCACCGAAAGGTTTGAATGTGATGTTTATTGTCTAGAATATGTAATCATGAATGTGTGAAAATTTCAAGCTTCGATTTAGTCGATTGCATGTGAATTTAGTCAATAGGACTTATATGAGAAAATTTTAAAATGTGATAGGTCAATGCATGAGGACCTATTAGTGCATGTGGAAGAAAAAGGGGACTTGCACGTCAAATTCCCCCTCCCTAATATGTAGTGGCCGGCCATGCTATGGGTGGAAACATGTCACCAACATGTTGTGTTAGTGATGTATGGTAAGAAAATAAAATAATAAGCATGATAATTAAATAATGGAAGGAAGGGTGATGAAAAAAAAAAGAAAAAAATAATAATGGTCTCATGCATACACCCCATTGCCGTGAGCTAAAGAAGGAAAAGAAAGGTTTTGTTCATCCTTTTTCAACCTCTTTTGACCGAAAATCCTAAGGAAGAGGATTAGGAGGAAGTTTGGCCATGCATGTAACTAGATTGAGGTATGTTTAATGTTATTCTTTGAGATTCATGTATATTTTAAGTTGTAAGTTCAAAATCTACCTAGCCATGGTTCAAACTTTGTTAAATGATGGAGATGACATTCGGCCATGAATGTTACGTTCTTGGTTGGTATTTTGATGTCTTTGGTGATGAGGTAAGGAGATGGTTGACTTTGGGTGTTTAATAAAAGGGTTTGGATGTGAGAGTGTGTGAGAAGTAGAAATGAGGAGTCTTAGCAACTCCATGAAGGTTCGGCCATGGTAGTTTGAGGATTAGAGATTTTATTTCTTGTTAAAAATTTGTTGAATCCTAGTGTGTGAAGTGTCTGAACCAACTAAGGATTAATAGATGCATGGGTACAAAGTAGGAAGAATCGGCTACTATGGTTGACACCAATGCCGAATGTAAAGATGTTATAGTAAATAATGTATGTGATTTGAGTTGATAATGGAAAAAGGATAATTAGATGTATTATAAATGATATAAAGATTTTAGAAATTATTTTGGTTAGGTGTGTGTATGATTAAGTATATTCGGCAATATACTTAAAGTGAGTACTTGATATTATATGGGAGTATGTATATTCGGCCACATGAGTAAATATATATATGATGTTAAATTTGATTATGTATAATGGGCATTAAGATGTGGAACTTAAGAAATGTAGTCATATGTGGAATTACATGATGTTATAGTTGACATTGTACACACATACATCCATTCGGCCATCAACATGAGTAATTAGTGAGGATGGTTGCCGAATATACAAACATAGATAAGCATGTGTAATTGAATTATGAATGTTTAACAAGATGGTTAAACTAGTGAATTATTGATTAAGCTCAAGGAGCTAAAGGAGGAGAATCAAGCAAAGGCAAAGAAAAGATCACTGAGTAGCCGAGTTGGAACCGTCTTACCCAACACAAGGTAAGTCATTAAGCATGTAGTTGGTATTATTTCAAATGGTCATAATGTTTATGTATTGATGCTGAATGGAATGAATAAATATACATATATATATATGCATGTACGTATGTGATGATGAAATTGTTGAATGAAAAGAAAAGAGGTAAGATGTACTGAGTTGTTGATCTCGGCACTAAACGTGCGGGTATAACCATTTATGACCATGAGATTGGCGCTAAGTGCGCGGGATTAAATTGTACAGCACTAAGTGTGCGATTTGACTATGTTGCACTAAGTGTGCGAAATGAATATGATGCACTAAGTGTGCGAATTGACCATGCGGCACTAAGTGTGCGAGTTTGACTATGTAGCACTAAGTGTGCGATTTGATTACGTAGCACTAAGTGTGCGAGTTGATTATATAGCACTGAGTGTGCGGACTCAATATACATTCTGAATCATTATGGACACTATGTGTGCGACACTATTGAGTCGATCGCGGACAGCGGATCGGGTAAGTGTCTTGAGTACATGGCTAATAGGTGCTATGCTTATACTTGGTGTTGAGCTCGGTAAGTTTGAACCTATATGACAAATATACTGAAGTCACGTACATAAAATTTATCGTAGGATGGGTGAAAGGCCGTTTAGTCGTTTGATTGTAACGAAAATAAATTGATTTATGAAAATGCTTCAATGTCCTATTGATGAGTATATGGAATGTGAATGCATGAATTGATATGAAACTGAATCGATAGGTTGGAGGAACTATGGTATGGTTCGGTATGGATGGAGTAAATTGTCTCGTTCCATTTTGTTTCCTCTTGTGATAATGTTATTGATGGATGGTAGTGCATTGCTTATGACTTACTGAGTTATAAACTCACTCGGTGTTTCCTTGTCACCCATTATAGGTTGCTTGGACTCATCTATTTTTGCGGGGTCAGGCCGTCATCGAAGTCATCACACCGGATAGCAAGTTTTGGTACTTTCTTCTTAGTTGGCTTAGAAGAACATTTTGGCATGTATAAGCTATTACGTTGTGTTTGAACTTTGGCATGTAAACCTTAAGCCATGCGAAAATGGCACGAATGTTCGATTGAGTTGGATCAAGGGTAGGCATGAAATGGACCTAGTTACTTTCGTAACAGATGCTGGCAGCAGCAGTGTCATGAGATTGAAAAATAACTAAAAATAGTAGGAGTGGAATTAATTGATGAATAAATTATGTAATCGAAGCTCGATGAGTCTGTTTTCATGAGGAAGTAACGAAAAGATCATATGGGCAGTATATTAAGAGATAATCAGATTTTTGTGGGACAGGGCCAGAACGGTTTCTAGATTCCCTGCTCCAACTTTGGAAATTCATTCTAAATTAACCAGAGATAATTAGGGGTGTACCATATATGTACAGATTCCTCTCTGAGTCTAGTTTTCATAGAAACAAACGGCATCAGTATTGAAGCCCGTGCAGGGAGATATCCAAGTCGTAATGGGAAAGGTCAGTGTAGTCGACCCCTGCAACATGGGAGACTTTAACTAATAAACTGTACTAATTGGCCGACCAAAAATTCTAGAAAAAAATACATAGATGGGAACATGAGTCTAGTTTCTGGGAAAAATTACAAACTGATTTTTGAGTTACGAAACTCAAGATATGATTTTTTAAAACGACTAGTACACAGATTGGGCAGTGTCTGGAAAATAAATTTTATAAGGGGTTAAAGTCAGTTAACACCTCGTGTTCGACTCCGGTGTCGGTTTGGGTTCGGGGTGTTACATTTCATTGGTATCAGAGCTATGGTTTAGTCGGTTCTAGGACTACCATAGCGCGTATGAGTCTAGCTATACATGCCGAATGTTAATGTTTAAATGTGTGATGACTTCTGACGGTTGAAATGTTTTTGTTTTGATTTGTAAATGGACCCCGGTGAAGAAAGAACCCTAGCGGATGACGTTGAGAGCGTAGCGGCTGCTCCTGCACAAGGGACGCCGCCTGTTGAACCTCAGTCATCTGCGAATAATCAAGGTGAGGGGGCTAAACAAGCCTTCTTTACCATATGAATGAGTGGGTCGCGCAATATGCCCGAACCAACCCGGCTGTCCAACAATTCCAAATTTGAATAATCCACCCCAAGAGCCTGTAATGCCATCAGTCGCTGATCCTGTGAGGCTGAGTAAGCCACCTGTAGACTTGATTAGGAAGCGTGGGGCCGAGGAGTTCAAGGCCATAGTAACTGATGATGCCGAAAGGGCCGAGTTCTGGCTTGATAACACCATTCGGGTGTTCGATGAATTGTCATGCACACCCGACGAATGTCTAAAATGTGCTGTATCTTTGTTGCGAGACTCAGCCTACTATTGGTGGAGGACCTTGATTTCCATAGTCCCGAACGAGCGAGTAACTTGGGACTTCTTTCAAACGGAATTCCGAAAGAAATTTATTAGCCAACGGTTCATTGATCATAAGCGTAAGGAGTTCTTGGAACTCAAGCAAGGCCGTATGACTGTATCTGAATACGAACATGAATTCGTAAGACTCAGTAGGTATGCCCGAGAGTGTGTAGCTGATGAGGTTGCTATGTGCAAAAGATTCGAGGAAGGATTGAATGAAGATTTAAAGCTACTAATGGGTATTTTGGAAATAAAAGAATTCGTAACACTAGTCGAACGAGCCTGCAAGGCGGAAGAACTTGGAAAGGAGAAGAGGAAGGCTGAATTTGAAGCTAGAGATTATCGTAAAAGATCGACGGGTAAAGCTCCGTTCTCAGCTGTAAAGAAGTTCAGGGAGGACATTAATAAGTCGAGGGCGACTGCGGGAATTTCCATCAGGGCAAGACCATCGATGGGCTCCCGAGCTACTTCGGTAGCTAGTGTGGGCAATAATCGTCACAGAAACCTAATGTCCCCAATGTGGAAGACGACACCTAGGTGAATGTTGGGGCAAGTCTACTAGTAGGGCCTGTTACGGATGCGGTTCGAAGGACCACTTCATTAGAGATTGCACGGAGCTGGATGAGAAGAATAAGATTCAAGGTGCAAGACCTAGTGGAGTGACATCTAGAGGTAGACCACCGAGAATTTAGGAGGCAGGGGTGGTAGTCAGAGGGGGGCCTCTGATACGGCCGATCGAGCCGAGAACCGTACTCCTGCTAGAGCATATGCCATTCGCGCACGAGAGGAGGCATCCTCCCCCGACGTCATCACTGGTACCTTCACTCTCTTTGATACTAATGTGATTGCATTGATTGACCCTGGTTCTACTCATTCATATGTATGCGAAACCTTAGCAACCAGTAAGACTCTACCTGTTGAGTCTACTGAGCTCGTAATTCGAGTATCAAACCCTTTGGGTCAATGCGTACTTGTTGATAAAGTGTGTAAGAGATGCCCTCTAATAATCCGAGAATCCTGTTTTCCGGCGATTTGATGCTTTTGCCGTTCGACGAGTTTGATGTTATTCTTGGTTTGGATTGGTTAACCGCGCATGATGCGGTTGTGAATTGCAAAAGCAAGACTATCGATTTGAGGTGCGCAAATAACGAAATAATCCGAGTTGAGTCTGCGGACTTAAGGGGGTTGCCAGCTGTAATATCAGCAATGTTGGCCCAGAAATATGTAAGGAAAGGGTGCGAGCATACCTCGCGTATGTACTTGATGACAAGGAGTTAGAAAAGAAACCCGAATCGGTGCCGGTGGTTTGTGAATACCCGGATGTTTTTCCTGAAGAGTTACGGGTTTGCCACCTGTTCGGGAGGTAGAGTTTGGTATTGAGCTTGTACCTGGAACTACGCCAATTTCGATCGCTCCGTATGTATGGCACTAACCGAGTTAAAAGAGTTGAAAGCTCAGTTGCAAGAATTGACGGATAGAGGTTTCGCTCGACCGAGTTTCTCACCTTGGGGTGCACCAGTATTGTTCGTGAAAAAGAAGGAGGAACCATGAGGTTGTGCATTGACTATCGTCAACTGAATAAAGTGACGATAAAGAATAAGTATCCGTTACCGCGTATTGATGATCTGTTCGATCAATTAAAGGGAGCATCGGTGTTTTCAAAGATAGATTTGAGATCGGGTTATTATCAGTTGCGATTCGAGATTCGGACGTACCCAAAACTGCTTTAGAACGAGGTACGGTCACTACGAGTTCTTAGTGATGCCGTTTGGGCTCACTAATGCCCCTGCGGTGTTTATGGATTTGATGAATCGATCTTCAGGCCGTATTTGGATCGGTTCGTAGTTGTGTTTATTGATGACATCTTGGTCTATTCAAGAGATGAGACCGAACATGCTGAGCATCTGAGGCTAGTGTTGCAAATTTTGCGGATAAGCAGTTATATGCTAAGTTCAGTAAGTGTGAGTTCTGGTTAAGAGAGGTTAGCTTCTTGGGTCATGTGGTATCCGCATCGGGTATTCGAGTTGACCCGAGCAAAATTTCAGCCATACTTAACTGGAAGCCTCCGAGAAATGTTACCGAAGTCCGAGCTTTCTAGGGCTCGCCGGTTATTACCGACGATTTGTCAAAGTTTCTCGATGATAGCCACACCAATGACGAAGCTACTTCAAAAGGATGTTAAGTTCGAATGGACAGAGAAATGTCAGAAAAGCTTCGATCAACTGAAAACTCATTTGACTGAAGCTCCAATTTTGGTGCAACCCGAATCGGGTAAAGAGTTTGTCATTTATAGTGACGCATCCCTACTTGGGTTGGGTTGCGTATTGATGCAAGAAGGTCGAGTTGTGGCCTATGCGTCGAGACAATTGAAGCCACACGAGAGAAATTATCCGACCCATGATCTCGAACTAGCCGCCATTGTGTTTGCATTGAAAATATGGCGACATTATTTGTTTGGTGAGAAGTGCCATGTGTTTTCGGATCACAAAAGTCTCAAATATTTGATGACTCAACGAGACTTGAATCTGCGACAAAGACATTGCTTGAGTTGTTGAGAGATTACGAGCTTGTCATTGATTACCACCCGGGAAAGGCTAATGTGGTTGCGGACGCCTTAAGCCGAAATCACTGTTTGCTTTGCTAGCGATGAATGTACACTTGTCTGTTCTACCTGACAATGTGTTAGTAGCTGAATTAAAAGCCAAACCATTATTGACTCATCAAATTCGTGAAGCTCAGAAAGTCGATGATGAATTGGTTGCAAAACGAGCTGAGTGTGTTCCGAACAAGGAACCGGAGTTTCAGATTGATGATGATGGTTGTTTGAGGTTTAAAGTCGTTTGTGTGTTCCAAGGAATTCGGAACTCATTCCGATGATTCTGAACGAAGCCCATTGTAGCCGAATGTCAATTCACCCGGGGAGCACGAAAATGTACAACGACTTGAAACGTCGGTTTTGGTGGCATGGTATGAAACGAGACATCTCCGACTTTGTTTCGAGATGTTTAATATGTCAACAAGTGAAAGCGGAACATCAATGCCTTCAGGGTTACTTCAGCCGATCATGATACCCGAGTGGAAATGGGATCGAGTCACAATGGACTTTGTGTCCGGACTGCCATTGTCCGCAAGTAAGAAGGATGCGATTTGGGTTGTTGTTGATAGGCTGACTAAGTCGGCTCACTTTATCCCCGTGCGTACGGATCTTTATTGGATAAACTAGCCGAATTGTATGTCTCTCAGATTGTGAGATTACATGGAGTACCTATTTCTATCGTGTCGGATAGAGATCCGAGATTCACCTCACGATTTTGGAAGAAATTGCAAGAAGCTTTGGGTACCAAGCTGCATTTTAGCACCGCTTTTCACCCCCAAACCGATGGTCAATCCGAGCGGATAATTCAGATACTTGAGGATATGTTGAGATGTTGCATCCTCGAGTTCAGTAGTTCATGGGAACGGTATTTACCTTTGATTGAATTCGCTTACAACAATAGTTTTCAATCAAGCATTAAGATGGCACCTTATGAGGCTTTGTACGGTCGTAAATGCCGTACGCCATTGTTTTGGACCGAGCTTGGTGAAAGTAAAATTTTCGGAGTTGATTGATGCCGAACAAAAAGTAAAGGTAATCCGCGAAAGTCTGAAGGTAGCCACAGATCGTCAAAAATCGTATGCGGATTTAAAACGAAAGGACATTGAATATCAGGTGGGAGAAAAGTGTTTCTTAAAGTGTCACCTTGGAAGAAGGTACTCAGATTTGGCCGTAAAGGCAAGTTGAGCCCGAGATTCATTGGGCCGTACGAAATTTCCGAACGAGTGGGGCCGGTTGCATATAGATTGATTTTGCCCCCTGAACTTGAAAGGATGCACGATGTCTTCCATGTTTCAATGCTTCGACGTTATAGATCCGATCCGTCACATGTGATTAATCCCTCAGAAGTTGAAATTCAATCTGACTGAGCTATGAAGAAGAACCGATTCGTATCCTAGCTCGTGAAGTGAAAGAGTTGCGAAATAAAAGGGTTCCGTTGGTTAAGGTGTTGTGGCTCAAACACGGGATCGAGGAAGCAACCTGGGAACCCGAGAGCTCGATGAAAGAACGATATCCAAACCTATTTACCGGTAAGATTTTCGAGGACGAAAATTTCTTAAGTGAGGAGAGTTGTGACAGCCCAAAATTGACCCTAGTCGGGAAGTGGTTTCGGGACCGCTAAACCGAGTCACCGAAAGGTTTGAATGTGATGTTTATTGTCTAGAATATGTAATCATGAATGTGTGAAAATTTCAAGCTTCGATTTAGTCGATTGCATGTGAATTTAGTCAATAGGACTTATATGAGAAAATTTTAAAATGTGATAGGTCAATGCATGAGGACCTATTAGTGCATGTGGAAGAAAAAGGGGACTTGCACGTCAAATTCCCCCTCCCTAATATGTAGTGGCCGGCCATGCTATGGGTGGAAACATGTCACCAACATGTTGTGTTAGTGATGTATGGTAAGGAAAATAAAATAATAAGCATGATAATTAAATAATGGAAGGAAGGGTGATGAAAAAAAAAGAAAAAAAATAATAAGGTCTCATGCATACACCCCATTGCCGTGAGCTAAAGGAAGGAAAAGAAAGGTTTTGTTCATCCTTTTTCAACCTCTTTTGACCGAAAATCCTAAGAAGAGGATTAGGAGGAAGTTTGGCCATGCATGTAACTAGATTGAGGTATGTTTAATGTTATTCTTTGAGATTCATGTATATTTTAAGTTGTAAGTTCAAAATCTACCTAGCCATGGTTCAAACTTTGTTAAATGATGGAGATGACATTCGGCCATGAATGTTACGTTCTTGGTTGGTATTTTGATGTCTTTGGTGATGAGGTAAGGAGATGGTTGACTTTGGGTGTTTAATAAAAGGGTTTGGATGTGAGAGTGTGTGAGAAGTAGAAATGAGGAGTCTTAGCAACTCCATGAAGGTTCGGCCATGGTAGTTTGAGGATTAGAGATTTTATTTCTTGTTAAAAATTTGTTGAATCCTAGTGTGTGAAGTGTTTGAACCAACTAAGGATTAATAGATGCATGGGTACAAAGTAGGAAGAATCGGCTACTATGGTTGACACCAATGCCGAATGTAAAGATGTTATAGTAAATAATGTATGTGATTTGAGTTGATAATGTGAAAAAGGATAATTAGATGTATTATAAATGATATAAAGATTTTAGAAATTATTTTGGTTAGGTGTGTGTATGATTAAGTATATTCGGCAATATACTTAAAGTGAGTACTTGATATTATATGGGAGTATGTATATTCGGCCACATGAGTAAATATATATATGATGTTAAATTTATTATGTATAATGGGCATTAAGATGTGGAACTTAAGAAATGTAGTCATATGTGGAATTACATGATTTATAGTTGACATTGTACACACATACATCCATTCGGCCATCAACATGAGTAATTAGTGAGGATGGTTGCCGAATATACAAACATACATAAGCATGTGTAATTGAATTATGAATGTTTAACAAGATGGTTAAACTAGTGAATTATTGATTAAGCTCAAGGAGCTAAAGGAGGAGAATCAAGCAAAGGCAAAGAAAAGATCACTGAGTAGCCGAGTTGGAACCGTCTTACCCAACACAAGGTAAGTCATTAAGCATGTAGTTGGTATTATTTCAAATGGTCATAATGTTTATGTATTGATGCTGATGGAATGAATAAATATACATATATATATATGCATGTACGTATGTGATGATGAAATTGTTGAATGAAAAGAAAAGAGGTAAGATGTACTGAGTTGTTGATCTCGGCACTAAACGTGCGGGTATAACCATTTATGACCATGAGATTGGCGCTAAGTGCGCGGGATTAAATTGTACAGCACTAAGTGTGCGATTTGACTATGTTGCACTAAGTGTGCGAAATGAATATGATGCACTAAGTGTGCGAATTGACCATGCGGCACTAAGTGTGCGAGTTTGACTATGTAGCACTAAGTGTGCGATTTGATTACGTAGCACTAAGTGTGCGAGTTGATTATATAGCACTGAGTGTGCGGACTCAATATACATTCGTGAATCATTATGGACACTATGTGTGCGACACTATTGAGTCGATCGCGGACAGCGGATCGGGTAAGTGTCTTGAGTACATGGCTAATAGGTGCTATGCTTATACTTGGTGTTGAGCTCGGTAAGTTTGAACCTATGTGACAAATATACTTGAAGTCACGTACATAAAATTTATCGTAGGATGGGTGAAAGGCCGTTTAGTCGTTTGATTGTAACGAAAATAAATTGATTTATGAAAATGCTTCAATGTCCTATTGATGAGTATATGGAATGTGAATGCATGAATTGATATGAAACTGAATCGATAGGTTGGAGGAACTATGGTATGGTTCGGTATGGATGGAGTAAATTGTCTCGTTCCATTTTGTTTCCTCTTGTGATAATGTTATTGATGGATGGTAGTGCATTGCTTATGACTTACTGAGTTATAAACTCACTCGGTGTTTCCTTGTCACCCATTATAGGTTGCTTGGACTCATCTATTTTTGCGGGTCAGGCCGTCATTGAAGTCATCACACCGGATAGCAAGTTTTGGTACTTTCTTCTTAGTTGGCTTAGAAGAACATTTTGGCATGTATAAGCTATTACGTTGTGTTTGAACTTTGGCATGTAAACTTTAAGCCATGCGAAAATGGCACGAATGTTCGATTGAGTTGGATCAAGGGTAGGCATGAAATGGACCTAGTTACTTTCGTAACAGATGCTGGCAGCAGCAGTGTCATGAGATTGAAAAATCACTAAAAATAGTAGGAGTGGAATTAATTGATAATAAATTATGTAATCGAAGCTCGATGAGTCTGTTTTCATGAGGAAGTAACAAAAGATCATATGGGCAGTATATTAAGAGATAATCAGATTTTTGTGGGACAGGGCCAGAACGGTTTCTGGATTCCCTGCTCCGACTTTGGAAATTCATTATAAATTAACCAGAGATAATTAGGGGTCATACCATATATGTACAGATTCCTCTCTGAGTCTAGTTTTCATAGAAACAAACGGAATCAGTATTGAAGCCCCGTGCAGGGAGATATCCAAGTCGAAATGGGCAAAGGTCAGTGTAGTCGACCCCTGCAACATGGGAGACTTTAACTAATAAACTGTACTAATTGGCCCGACCAAAAATTCTAGAAAAAAATACATAGATGGGAACATGAGTCTAGTTTCTGGGAAAAATTACGATGATTTTTAGTTACGAAACTCAAGATATGATTTTTTAAAACGACTAGTACACAGATTGGGCAGTGTCTGGAAAATAAATTTTATAAGGGGTTAAAGTCAGTTAACACCTCGTGTTCGACTCCTGTGTCGGTTTCGGGTTCGGGGTGTTACACGTACGATCGCACCTCTAAGCCCATTCTTTCAACTTTTCGGCTTCTTGCTATTTCGGTGTTTCGGTATTTGCCGACCTACGGTCAAATCAATGTGTGTGGATTCACATACTCTTTCGGCTTTTGACTGATTATCAAATACGGTACTACTACACACCTGATGCGATTTGCTGTAAAACACTATCGAGCACTCCAGGACCTGTAGATCCGAACAAGATAGTTCACTACTCCATAATTCGCCACGGACAATTCTGTAAAGACCCAATACCAACATCAATTCACATGTCATATACAAGGGAAAAAGAAAAACTTTCCTTTAACACCACCAAAATATAGCCACTTTACCTACCAACCGCGTAACAGTAGAGTCGCACTACTCTAACGCTAATCGAGTCGTTCCAACCCTTAACCTTCACAAATAAAATAGTCGATCAATTCACCAAAAATCCATAAACGAAAAGAATACTTTACAGTTGTGACACTTATCAATAATGCAAGAACCCAAAATAAAGGTGGCAAGTTACGGCAACGAAAACCAAGGATTTATGAAGGAATGACTTATAAGGAAAATCCAAAGCTGTGAGAAGAAAGAAAAAGAAAGTTCAACAAGTAGTTGGGAGAAACAAAAGAAGACAATGAACAATTGGCGAAGGAAGAGGAGGGCGTAAATTTTGCTATAGGAAAGAACAGTACAAAAAGGGAACTGAAAGAAATCGCAAATAACCATCTAGCAAAAACCGGCAAAGAACAAAATGGCAGACTTGAGAAGCAAAGGAAAACTATCGTCCATAATTTTTTTGGGAAAAGAATAGGAACTAAATTCTTTAAACACAAGATAACAATAACCCATAGAAAATCCCATATTTTCCTCCTTAAATCTCTCCATAAATTACTTATTGATTTTCTCCTAATATCTCTCCATGATACACTCTATAAATCACTCCAACCTCCCATTCAAACTCTCATGACGAATTCAACCTCAGAGTCTCAGTCCAACTCCACCTCCTACACAGCTCAAACAACAAAATAAATAGTCCATTGCGTATCCCAAGACTTGAACCTCAAACTTCATAGTTATACAACATGCCATCTTGCCACTCCACCACAGGCACTTTTTGTGTCATAAATTATCCACAATTATTTATAAAGGCTATATGCCAGAGCCATGGTTCATCCCTTAAAAACCAAAATTTTGCAAGAGCCAAGGCTTGAACCCAAGACTTCTCAGGCACTTCCCAGGACACTTAACCACTGAAGCAGGCATTTATTTGTGTCATTCACTTGTACAACTAAATTCCAATTCCTCCAATACACGAAGCCCATTTTTTCTAGGCCCAAAATTCATGGTGTTGCAATGATTAAGAACGAATGGTAAGTATATGTTTATATGTGAACATATGAAATATGTATGAATTATATGAGTATGAAATGTGTTATGTGTAAGTGACTTATGAACAATTGAATTATATGAGAAATATGGATATGTAGTTATGTTTTTCCATGAATTACATGAATGAAATGGTTTAAAAATGTTTTACGTGATGAGTTGATTTGTATATGGCTTACTAAGCTTTTGAAAGCTTACTTTATGTGTGCTTGCATTATTTTATATATATCGAAGCTACTGGGAGCTCGAGGATCGTCGAGCATCATCACCACACTATCGAACTCTATTTTGGTACCTTTTGAAAATGTATATATTGAAGTATGGCATGTACAGGCTAGAAGTTTGTGAATATGTTTGGTAATGTATATATCTAACCATGTGATATGGCTTGGTTTTGGTTATAATTATGAATGTCTTTTGAGCATAAACTATGTGATACAATAATGTTCATATGATGAGTTCATGAATGACCTAGTGTTAAATGGTAAATTTTGTAATTTGGTAATATGATTTAGTTGTGGAAATGTTATGATTTTGGCATGAGATTGAATGTGAAATATTGAGATAAGGATATATTAGAATGAATGAGTTTGCTATGTGATTTTTGGTATGTTTTTGAATTGGTTAAAAAGAATGAAATTTGTTGTTTATGAAATGGCATGAATGTTGTAAGTTTTGGTTGTGAATTGGTTGTAAATTTGGTACAAAATGTTATGGTTTTGATGCTTGTAGGGAGGACCCTTAAGGGGTGGCATTTTGGCCTTGTAAATGGCCTATTTTACGTACACAGGTAGGGGCACAGGCGTGTGTCACTACTGTGTTGCTCAAAGGCCATTTCGAAATAAGCCTGGGTAGACCACACGGTCACACACACGGGTGTGTGCTAGGCCATGTGGCCAAGTCAGTTTCAAGCACGAGCTAGACACATGGACGTGTGACATAAGTCAGTAGCCTCCCTAATTTTCACACAACCAGGCACGCGGGTGTGTCTTGTGGCCATGTGGACAAGTCAGTATGTATGCCCTGTTTTGCCATAGCCTAGACACACAGGCGTGTCTAATGCCGTGTAAGGCACGCGGCCTACTCACATGTGCGTGTGACCTTTATAACTTTAAAAAATGTTTAAGTTTTGAAAAATTTTGTATGTGCTTGGCTTATTCCCGATCTCTTTCTAATGCTTGTTTAAGGTCTCATTGACTTAAGAAAGGAACTTAATATTGATAATTGATTATGATATGACGATGTTTGACTTTTGAATGTGAAATGTTTTTGAAATGTTCTATTATGTCCGGTAATGCCTCTTAACCCTAGTCCGATGACGGCTACGGGTAAGAGGTGTTACATTTGGTTGGTATCAGAGCTATGATTTAGTTGATTCTAGGACTAACGTAGCATATGTAAGTCTAACTATACATGTCATATTTATGAACTGTGATAGTGTGATGAATCCTAACAATGAAAATGTTCTTTTATACAGTAAATGGATCCCGAACGAGCTGCAGATGACGATGTCGAGAGTAATGCGCCTACTCCCACTCAAGGGACAGTGCCATCTGAATCTAGACTTGATACGAGTAGCCACAATAGAGAGGCTAAGCAAGCCTTTTACAAAATGATGAATGATTGGTTCACCCAACATATCCGAACTAATTCGGCTGTATCACAACCTTCACCCCCGCTAAATCCTCCGCAAGTCCTTGTTATGCCACAAGCTAATCCGATTCACTTGAATAAGCCTTCGATCGATAAAGTTAGAAAATATAGGGCTGAAGAATTTTGTGCTACTATTAATGATAATGTTGAGAGAGCCGAGTTCTGGTTAAAGAATACAATACAAGTTTTGATGAATTGTCATTGACTCCGGAAGAATGCATAAAATGTGTCGTTTCACTTTTGAGAGACACAACGTATCCTTGGTCGAAGATATTGATAACTGTGGTTCTGAGGGAACGAGTCACCTGGGATTTCTTTCAAGCTAAATTTCGAAAGAAATACATCAGTTAGAGATTTATCAATCAGAAAGGCAAAGATTTTCTTAAATTAAAACAAGCCCGTATGTCTGTTATAGAATACAAGCAAGAATTTGTAAGACTGAGTCAGTATGGACGAGAATATGTTTTGACCTAAGTAATTATGTGCAAGAGATTCGAGGATGGCTTAAATGAAGACATCAAATTGTTAGTCGGGATTCTGGAAATAAAAGAGTTTGCTGTACTTGTTGAACTAGCATGTAAAGCTGAAGAACTCGGGAAAGAGAAAAGAAAAGTTGACTCAGAAGCTAGAGACGTGAGAAAGAGATCCTCAAGTAAATCATTTCAGTCTGCGTCAAAGAAGTTCCGAGATGATTATAGCCGTTGAAAGGCTAATGTGGGGCATTCGAGTAGAGATTGTGCTAGCGTTAAAACTCCAGCTACTTTGATTACTAGTGTCGAAAATATCAGATCTGATCGACCCGAGTGTAAACATTATGGTAAAAGACATCCTGGCAATTGTAGACTATATGGTCGGGCTTATTTCAAATGTGGATCTTTAGATCATTTTATTCGTGATTGTCTTGAGTCTGTTGAGCAAGAGATTCTGCAAAATCTGAGACAGAGTAACACCTTAGCTCAAGGTAGACCACCCAGAAATACGGGAAATGTGAGTGGTAGTCAAAGAGCAACTAAATATACCATCATACGATTCGAGGCTAGAGCACCTGCATGATAAGTTGATATGTCTTGAATTAAAACATAGGCATTTATGCATTGATTGTTTAAACTTTAAGACATTAGGGAATCAAGCATGATAAGTTGATTTTTGAAAAATTATAAACTTTTAGGTTGTTTCCCTAAGTTTAGTTATTATCGTGAGGTGAAATTCAAAAGTTTAAACATCAAAAAGCCATAATTTTTTGTGAGATCTTGAACCTTTAGAGCATATTTTATTTCTTTCATGCTCACTTTTATTATCAGTGCGTCAATACTGATTTGTTTTTCTAGAACTTGCTTGATTATGCATGTCAAGACCACACCTTTTGATTTGATATATCAAGATAATAAAGGCACTTAGGTTTAACCCACTCACTCCACAAAAGCCTACCTTCATAATTAACCCTTAGTGAACCCCTTTGAGCCTAACAAACCATTAATTGATTTACCCTCAATATTAACCCATAACCCATTATCTTTGAAATCCCCTAATTTGATCCCTATTTTTGTCGAGATTTGATTTGAACTAATTGCTTAGCTATGTTTTGCTCTTCTATGTATTAGACTTGTTCTTGAAAAAATATACTTCAACACATATTAGTAGTAATTCGTCATTTTTAAGCTTGAGTGTTAATTCCATACTCTGATAAGAAGTTCACTTGTATTCAAGTGATGAATGGTTATTTTTCTAGCTAGGTAATTTTTCAATTCAATCTTGATTCTAACATTTTCTTTCAGCTTGTGACCACACCCCCTAACCAAAGCCACATTACAACCCTCTAAAAGGCCTTTTTGATTGATGTATCAGCTCAATTTATAGTGCTGGAGATTTGATTTTCAAGCAAGCCTATGACAATAGCTTTTCATATTGACTAATGGGTGCTTTAATTGATGTTCTTAAACACCTTGAGTGATTTGAGTGAATCTTTAGTGAGGATGTTAAACTCTGTGATATTTTGATCAAAGGTAATCACTTATATAAGGGGAGACACCTATGTTTTCGTGATAAAATACTCAACTTGGAATGTTTGAAACTTTGATGTACTTTTAGTTGAATTTTCAAAGTATGAATACTTATGGATTATTTTGAGATAATATTGATAGGGATTATTTATTAAGAAGAATTTATTTTGATTGTGAGTTGAGGATTTTGCTTGAGGACAAGCAAACGCTTAAGTGTGGGGGTATTTGATAAACCGTAATTTATACATATTTTTATCCCATGCTCAGCACATTTATGGATGGTTTCTCCTTAGATTTGGTGAATTCGATGCTCCGAATCCTTGAATTTGATGTTTTATACTTAAGTGAGCACAGGAGAGTAAAAAGAGCGAGAAACAGCCTGAAAATAGAGAAAATGGACCCACATAGGAAATCAACACGGCCTGGACTTCCTCGCACGGGCGTGTCACACAGCCATGTCTCTTTGGTAGGATCGAAGCATGACTTACACGGGTAGACTACACGCCTGTGCCTATTCAACAGCCTTGACCACGAGCTGGAGTAATCACACACGAGCATGTCCCTGCCGAGCCCAAGTATAACCCTATTCATAAAAGGCCAATTTTGAGGGCTCTTAGGCATTCTAAAGCCTATTTAGACACATGAGGAGGCACTTAGGAAGGGGGACGCAGAGTAGGAGGCAAGGAATTACTCAAGGGAAGCCGACCGGTCCATCTTAGAAGCCGGATTCATCATCAAGACTGAAGATCTCCCTTCAATTTCCATTCAAGGGTTTTGGGTTTTCTTTATGTTTTGTATTCAATATTCTTCTGAGATGTTTTCTTCTATAATTATGAACTAAACCCCCTAAATACCTAAGGGGAATGAAACCTAAGACGAATCTTTTTATTATTATCTGAATTGTATGATAAATATTTGACTTGTTTTTAATTATGTGTTCTTAATTCTTGTTTTAATATTCCAGGATATTGATTCGAGTTAATGCTCTTATTCAGATGAGGAATAGACCCTGTCTAAGAGTAAATTTGTCATAATTAAGCGGAGTTGATTGCATGCCTAGAGATAGGGTGATAAGCTTTTGCCGGATTAGGGTGAAACCTAATAAGGGGATCATAGATTGAGTTAATGCAACAGTAGGTGTTATTTAGAAAGAGATTTCAATTAATCAACCTAGGGTTAGACGTTATTTGTAACACCCCGAACCCGAGACCGTCACCGGAGTCGAACACGAGGTGTTAACAGACTTTAAAAAAATTTCCCAGACACTGCCAATCTGCGTACTAGTCGCTTTAAAAATAATATCTTGAGTTCAGAAACTCGGAATCCAGTTCCGTAAATTTTCCCTGAAACTAGACTCATATGCCCATCTACACATTTTTTCTAGAATTTTTTGTTGGGTCAATTAGTACAGTTTATTAGTCAAAGTCTCCCATGTTACAGGGATCGACTACACTGACCTTTGTGCATTACGACTTGGATATCTCCCTGTACAGGGATTCAATACTGATGCCGTTTGTTTCTATAGAAAGTAGACTCAGAGAGGAATCTATACATATATGGCTTGACTCCTAATTGTCTCTGGTTAATTTGTAATGAATTTCCAAAGTTGGAACAGGAAATCCAGAAACCGTTCTGGCCCTGTCTCACAAGAACCTGAATATCTCTTAACATACTGTCCGTATGATTGTTTCGTTACTTTCCTATGAAAATAGATTCATCAAGGTTCCTTTACATAATTTATTCACTATTTAATTCCATTCCTAATAATTTTAGTGATTTTCCAAATCTACATCACTGCTGCTGTCAGCATCTGCCTTTAAGGTAGACTTTACCTATTTCATAGTTTCCATGATTCAACTAGCCCTTTTTGCATAAATAGCACAATTTATGATAGTGATTAACCATTCCCATGGCCAATCCTTGTCAAGCATATCCACACCAAATGATTATAACATTATACTCAAACATATAAAAGCCATTTTCGCATGGCTATCCAAAATTATACAAGTCCAAAGGGTCCATGACCCACAACAAACGGGTAGTCCTATACATGCCATTTCGAAGTTCAACCAAAATTGTACCAAAAGGGGGGGCTTTGATAGTGTGGGCGACTTCGACTTCGAAATCCCGAGTCCGATAGCTGGAGAACCAAAATCTATAAAACAGAGGATCAAAGAAACGGAGTAAGCAATTTATGCTTAGTAAGTTTTGAGCAAGGAATTCCAGCACAGCAAAAGTATAGCATTCATACAGCTAAACGGATAATTTCATATGCACAAATTTTCGATATCATACTTACTTCACATTACCAACCCTTTTATTCATACACAAAGATCAACTTAGCCAAAGGCCGGTAGCTCGTTTATCAACTGAGCGAATACTTATTTGTAAGGGCTCAACTAAATTCAAGCACATACGAAACATACCTCAATGTTGGGATGTTTCTAGAGTATTTACTGAAATTTTTACAGCAAGATCATTCATTCCCAAATCACGTACCTTCGGAATTTAACCAGATATAGCTACTCGTTCAAATGCCTTCGGGACATAGCCCGGTTATAGTAACTCGCACAATTGCCTTCGGGACTTAACCCGGATTTAGTAACTCGCACAAATGCCTTCGGGCTTAGCCCGGAATTAGTATCTCGCACAAATGCCTTCGGATCTTAGTCCGGATATGGTCACTTAGCACAAAGCCTTTGGGACTTAGCCCGGACATCATTCAAATAACCATGCACATTTAACAGTAAATCATGGCACATTCGTATTTCATTTTCGTTAACAAAACTCAAACACAAGACACTTATCATTCTTGCAATTTCGGCTCAATAGCCACACAAAGAGCATGATTTTAATTTGCTTAAAACATGATCTAATCAAATCATAATTTAAGCTCTTTTACTCAAGAACTTACCTCGGGTGTTGTCGAACGATTTCGATAGCTATTCGACCACTTTTTCCTTCCCTTTATCGGATTTAGTTCCCCTTTGCTCTTGAGCTTAATTAAACAAATAAATTGATTTAATCATTTGAGCATCGAAAAGAGGAACACAAGGCACTTAGCCCATATTTATACATTAGACATTAAAGTCACATATGTACGGAATCATGAATCAAACTCAACATTTTAGCTAATTTTTCCCCCTTGGCCGAATTTTCTAGGCCAAGACAAAAGCATCAATATGCTTGCCTCTAACCGAATACATGCAACACCAATCTCCTTCCTATGGCCGAATATGCATGTCTATGTTGGGGCCGATTTCAACACTTAATACATTCTACAAGTATGGTCACTTGTATTGACTAAACACCCTTTTGTTTCAAGTTCAAAACTTGGCTAATACACACATATATACTGTAACACCCCGAACCCGAAACCGACACCGGAGTCGAACACGAGGTGTTAACTGACTTTAACCCCTTATAAAATTTATTTTTGTAATTTAGCCCTAACCACTCAAAATCACCAAAAACTTCAACACAAAACATATTAATCTTTAACATATCTTTCACTTTTCATCAACAACTATCAAAAAGCTCAAGCACTCATCAATGGCAAAACACAAAATCATCATCAATCCACAAAATTGAACCATGGGTTTTTAGAACTCAAGTCAACTACTAAAACATGCATGCATCTCAAGAACAACATCAAACATACCTTAGTCTAGCAAACCACCATAGCCGATTTTCTCAAGCTCTTCCCCTTCCTTTCTTTCCTCTATTCGGCCAAAGGTGTTCAAGAATGAACACATTTTTTTTTGTTTTCTTTCTTCAACTCACGGCAACAAGGGGGGTATGGATGAGACCATTTTTTTTCATCACCCTTCCTTTCATTGTTTAATTACCATGCTCTTTATTTTATTTTTCTTAGCATACATCACTAGCACAACATGTTGGTGACATGTTTCCACCCATAGCATGGCCAGCCACTATGCTTTAATTTGGCTAATTTGACATGCAAGGACAAACACTTTCCCACATATATTAATGGGCCACTTGAACACTTGCCTAGCATATTTCCAAATTGTCTCACATAAGTCCCTACTAATAAATTCCACATACACTGACCAAATTAAAGTATGGAACTATCACACAAGCATTTACGCACATCATAAACACAGAATATAATCTTTAATTATTTATAAGACTCGGTTTTGTGGTCCCGAAACCACTTCCCGACTAGGGTCAATTTTGGGCTGTCACATATACACTAGTAAAGCATCCTCTCCCTTTCCATCAATTTAACACATGCATTACTCATTAATATACAAAAATTATATTCGGCCTTAGCACACAACTTACTAGCCGATTCTTCTCCATCTAGCAACCAATGCACATATGTGCTCACTCAAGAATGCTAAAAAGAAGATTCAAGAATCATCAATCCACCATCACATGCATCATTAACAAGCTTCATATTTAGCATGCAATGGCATTAATACAAAATCCACCTAGGCCGAATATCATCCCCATGACATAGCAAAGATTTGAACCATGGGATAATTAGAACTCAAGCTAGCAACTAAAAACATGCATGAATCTCATGGCACAACCTCAAACATACCTTGATCTAGATACAAGTATGGCCAAACCTCCTCCTAATCCTCTTCCAAACCAAACATGAAGCAAGAACTCCTTCCTCCTTCCTTAGAATTTTCGGCCAAATGAAGATGAAAAAGGATGAACAAAATTTTCTCTTTTCTTTTCTTTAACTCACGGCAATGGGGGGAAACAACCACACACTTTTTTTTTGTTTTCATCATATTCCCTTTCATTATTTTATGCCCATGCTCCTTATTTTATTTTTTTCCACCCATGATGCACCAACACAACATGTCTATGACATGTCTTGCCCATCACACTTGGTCTACCATGCTTGTCATGGCCGGCCACTACTAATTAGGGGGTGAATTTGACATGCAAGTCCCCCCTTTTTATTTCATGCACTAATAGGTCCTTATGCTTCGACCTATCACATTTCAAAAATGTCGCACATAAGTCCTATTGACTAAATTCACATGCAATCGACTAAATCGAAGCTTGAAATTTTCACACATTCATAATTACATATTCTAGACAATAAATATCACATTCAAACATTTCGGTGACTCGGTTTAGCGGTCCCGAAACCACTTCCCGACTAGGGTCAATTTTGGGCTGTCACAACTCTCCCCCACTTAAGAAATTTTTGTCCCCGAAAATCTTACCGGTAAATAGGTTTGGGTATCGTTCTTTCATCGAGCTGTCAGTTTCCCAAGTAGCTTCCTCGATCTCGTGTTTGAGCCATAACACCTTAACTAACGGAACCCTTTTGTTGCGCAACTCTTTCACTTCACGAGCTAGGATACGAATCGGTTCTTCTTCATAACTCAAGTCAGATTGAATTTCAACTTCTGAGGGATTAATCACATGTGACGGATCGGATCTATAACGTCGAAGCATCGAAACATGAAAGACATCGTGAATCTTTTCAAGTTCAGGGGGCAAAATCAATCTATACGCAACCGGACCAACTCGTTCGGAGATTTCGTACGGCCGAATGAATCTCGGGCTCAACTTGCCCTTACGGCCAAATCTGAGTACCTTTTTCCAAGGCGAAACTTTAAGAAACACTTTATCTCCCACCTGATATTCAATGTCTTTTCGTTTCAAATCCGCATACGATTTTTGACGATCTGTGGCTGCTTTCAGACTTTCACGGATTACCTTTAACTTCTGTTCGGCATCTTTAATCAAATCAACTCCGAAAATTTTACTTTCACCGAGCTCGGTCCAAAACAATGGTGTACGGCATTTACGACCGTACAAAGCCTCGTAAGGTGCCATCTTAATACTTGATTGAAAACTATTGTTGTAAGCGAATTCAATCAAAGGTAAATACCGTTCCCATGAACTACTGAACTCGAGGATGCAACATCTCAACATATCCTCAAGTATCTGAATTATCCGCTCAGATTGACCATCGGTTTGGGGATGAAAAGCAGTGCTAAAATGCAGCTTGGTACCCAAAGCTTCTTGCAATTTCCTCCAAAATCGCGAGGTGAATCTCGGATCTCTATCCGACACGATAGAAATAGGTACCCCGTGTAATCTCACAATCTGAGAAACATACAATTCGGCTAGTTTATCCAATGTAAAATCCGTACGCATGGGGATAAAGTGAGCCGACTTAGTCAGTCTATCAACAACAACCCAAATCGCATCCTTCTTACTTGCAGACAATGGCAGTCCGGACACAAAGTTCATTGTGACTCGATCCCATTTCCACTCGGGTATCATGATCGGCTGAAGTAATCCTGAAGGCACTTGATGTTCCGCTTTCACTTGTTGACATATTAAACATCTCGAAACAAAGTCGGAGATGTCTCGTTTCATACCATGCCACCAAAACCAACATTTCAAATCGTTGTACATTTTCGTACTCCCCGGGTGAATTGACATTCAGCTACAATGGGCTTCGTTCAGAATCATCGAAATGAGTTTCGAATTCCTTGGAACGCACAAACGACTTCTGAACCTCAAACAATCATCAACATCAATTTGAAGCTCCGATTCCTTGTTCGGAACACACTCAGCCCGTTTTGCAACCAATTCATCATCAACTTTCTGGGCTTCACAAATTTGATGAATCAATAATGGTTTGGCTTTTAATTTAGCTACTAACACATTGTCGGGTAGAACAGACAAGTGCACATTCATCGCTCGTAAAGCAAACAATGATTTCTGGCTTAAGGCATCCGCAACCACATTAGCCTTTCCCGGGTGGTAATCAATGACAAGCTCGTAATCTTTCAACAACTCAAGCCAACGTCTTTGTCGCAGATTTAAGTCTCTTTGAGTCATCAAATATTTGAGACTTTTGTGATCCGAAAATACATGGCACTTTTCACCAAATAAGTAATGTCGCCATATTTTTAAAGCAAATACGATGGCAGCTAGTTCAAGATCATGGGTCGGATAATTTTTCTCATGTGGCTTTAATTGTCTCGACGCATAGGCCACCACTCGAACTTCTTGCATCAATACGCAACCCAACCCAAGTAGGGATGCGTCACTATAAATGACAAACTCTTTGCCTAATTTGGGTTGCACTAAAATTGGAGCTTCAGTCAAATAAGTTTTTAGTTGATCAAAACTTTTCTGACATTTCTCCGTCCATTCGAACTTAACATCCTTTTGAAGTAGCTTCGTCATTGGTGTGGCTATCATCGAGAAACCTTTGACAAATCGTCGGTAATAATCGGCGAGCCCCAGGAAGCTCCGAACTTCGGTAATATTTCTTGGAGGCTTCCAGTTAAGTATGGCTGAAATTTTGCTTGGGTCAACTCGAATACCCGATGCGGATACCACGTGACCCAAGAAGCTAACCTCTCTTAACCAGATCTCACACTTACTGAACTTAGCATATAACTGCTTATCCCGCAGAATTTGCAACACTAGTCTCAGGTGCTCAGCATGTTCGGTCTCATCTCTTGAATAGACCAAGATGTCATCAATGAACACAACTACGAACCGATCCAAATTTGGTCTGAAGATCCGATTCATCAAATCCATAAATACCGCAGGGGCATTAGTGAGCCCAAACGGCATCACTAAGAATTCATAGTGACCATATCTCGTTCTGAAGGCAGTTTTGGGTATGTCCGAATCTCAAATTCGCAACTCATAATAGCCCGATCTCAAATCTATTTTTGAGAACACTGAGGCTCCCTTCAGTTGGTCGAACAAATCATCGATACGCGGTAACGGATATTTGTTCTTTATCGTCACTTTATTCAGTTGACGATAGTCAATGCACAACCTCATGGTTCCGTCCTTCTTTTTCACGAACAATACTGGTGCACCCCAAGGTGAGAAACTTGGTCGAGCAAAACCTCTATCCGTCAATTCTTGCAACTGACCTTTCAACTCTTTTAACTCGGTTGGTGTCATACGATACGGAGCTATCGAAATCGGCGTAGTCCCAGGTACAACCTCAATACCAAACTCTATCTCCCGAACAGGTGGTAAACCCGATAATTCTTCAGGAAAAACATCCGGGTATTCACAAACCACCGGCACAGATTCAGGTTTCTTTTCTAATTCTTTGTCATCAAGTACATACGCAAGGTATATTTCGCACCCTTTTCTTACATATTTCTGGGCCAACATTGAGGATATTACAGCTGGCAACCCCTTTAAGTCCGTAGACTCAACTCAGATTATCTCGTTATTTGCGCACCTCAAATCAATAGTCTTGCTTTTGCAGTTCACAACTGCATCATGCGCGGTCAGCCAATCCAAACCAAGAATAACATCAAATTCATCAAATGGCAAAAGCATCAAGTCCGCCGGAAAACAGGAACCTCGAATTACTAGGGGACATTCCTTACACACTTTGTCGACAAGCACGTAACGACCCAAGGGATTTGACACCCGAATTACGAACTCAGTAGACTCAATAGGTAAAGTCTTACTGGATGCTAAGGTTTCACATATGTAAGAATGAGTAGAACCGGGGTCAATCAAAGCAATTACATTAGTATCAAAGAGAGTAAAAGTACCGGTAATAACATCAGGCGAAGAAACATCCTCGCGGGCACGTATAGCATAAGCTCTAGCAGGCGCACGAGCCTCGGATCTGGTCGTAGCATCTCTAGATCCTCTCTGACCACCACCAGCATTGCCCGTATTTCCAGATGGTCTACCTCGAGCAGTGGTAGCACCCGGTTTCCCACTCTGATTTACATTCTGTTCAGACAACCTCGGGCAATCTTTAATGAAGTGGTCAACTGATCCGCACTTGTAACAGGAGCGGTCAGGGAATCTACAACTCCCCGAATGCCATTTACCGCAATATCGACATTTCGTTCTGTCTCGACGTTCATTCCCAACACTGGCGACCGAAGTGCCTCGTGTACCCATCACGATCTCGTCTAAAAAGGCCCGAAGTGCCTCTCGACCAGCCCACATCATCTCGAAATTTCTTCGATGCCTGTTGAAGAGACTTTCCCGAAGATCTTTTACGAAACTCTCCAGTTCCCACATCAACTTTTTGTTTTTCCTTTCTAAGCTCTTCGGCTTTACAAGCTCGCTCGACAAGTACTACGAACTCTCGTATTTCAAGAACGCCAACGAACATTTTTATATCTTCATTCAGCCAATCCTCGAAGCGTTTACACATGATAGCCTCGGACGAAACACATTCCCGAGCGTATTTGCTAAGTCTAACAAATTTTCGCTCGTAATCAGTAACCGACATGGAACCTTGCTTAAGCTCAAGAAATTCCTTCCGTTTTTGATCAACAAATCTCTGACTGATATACTTTTTCCGAAACTCAGTTTGGAAAAACTCCCAAGTTACTTGCTCTCGGGGCACAACAGAAGTCAGAGTACTCCACCAATAGTAGGCAGAATCACGTAGCAAGGAGATAGTACACTTTAGGCATTCATCGGGTGTACAAGATAGCTCATCGAGTACCCGGATAGTGTTGTCCAACCAAAATTCAGCTTGTTCGGCATCGTCACTATCCGTAGCTTTAAATTCAGTAGCCCCATGTTTTCGGATTCTGTCAACTGGGGGTTATTTGACCTTATTTGGTCAGTTACCGGAGGTATTGTAGGTGCGGGGGTTGTATTAGTCGGAAGGGAGGTGTGGAACAGCCGTATTAGTTCGAATGTATTGGTTGAACCAATCATTCATCACGCTATAGAAAGCTTGTCTAGCTTCATCATTCGGGTTACTAGCATTAGGTTGAGAGTTCACCGGCGCTGTCCCTTGTGCGGGAGCAGGCGCTACACTCTCAAGATCATCAGCTACCTCTCGGTTGGGATCGAGATCCATTACTATAAATAAACACATTTGCAAATGTCTATGACATGTCTTGCCCATCACACTTGGTCTACCATGCTTGTCATGGCCGGCCACTACTAATTAGGGGGGGAATTTGACATGCAAGTCCCCCCTTTTTATTTCATGCACTAATAGGTCCTTATGCTTCGACCTATCACATTTCAAAAATGTCGCACATAAGTCTTATTGACTAAATTCACATGCAATCGACTAAATCGAAGCTTGAAATTTTCACACATTCATAATTACATATTCTAGACAATAAATATCACATTCAAACATTTCGGTGACTCGATTTAGCGGTCCCGAAACCACTTCTCGACTAGGGTCAATTTTGGGCTGTCACATTATTAGTCTCGAGAGAGATAATAATGCAACTTAGGGATTTCTACGGATCAAGTCAAATGAACAAATCGTTTGATTCAGAGTCAAATAACAAGTGAAGTCTAGGTGGATTTTTCCTTGGGTATTGTCTTAATCAATCGAGTTTTCCCAAAAGCTTTTTTCCAATTTTCTCTCTGTGCACTTTTAGTTTAGTTAATCAGTTTAGATAAATAAATTGTAACACCCCAAACCCGGCCTAGACATTACGACTGAATCTGGCATGTCACATTAAAGCGTTATTAGAGAAGTCATGTTTTATTTAAAATCTTTCTTAGTGTTTAAAGAACATTTTCGTTTTAAATTAAAGTGAATGGAAGCTGTGCACCAGATAGGATTCAAGAAAAGAGGAGGTGAGTCAATTAGACTGCTTAAGTACCTAGCTCTTCCATGATCCAATCCTACACATGCACACATCCATTGCCACACTTTAAGCTTATTACTTGTCCACGAACAACAAATTAAGTTTAAGTCTATTTAAAATATTTAGTTCCTTTAAAAACATTTACGTTGCGGAAGCTTTGCTCGGTTATCGTGATATTTTGAAAATAAGTAACTTTTATAAAACGCGCCCTAGAGCTAACCAATTTAAAAACCCAAAATAAAAATAATAGAGTGGCCTTATTACAACTTTAACCAAAATAGAAATAATCAAAAATAAATGCGAAATTTAAAAGGAAGCTAATTGAAACTTATTTAAAAAAACCAGAAATTTAATCTTTGTGGCCACTCTGAATCCCGCCCAGCTCCAAGTCCACCAACTAGGGCTCACCTGCAAGGATGGAAGAGAAAAGGGGTGAGTTTGGAAAACTCAGTGTGTATGGAAAACCCATCCAAAGCCTAAGTCAGCTCAAGCCCATTAGGCCAAAGCCCTATTCAGATAACAGTGGGTACTGGGCCGAAGCCCTTTTCAGAATACAGTAAACTGGGCCTTATCCCCTTTTCAGATAGCAGTATGACCCATAGGCCCATTCTAGAACAGAACAGACATATTCGTGTATGCAAGCCCAACCCAGCCTATAACCAACCGCTACACTCCACCCGTACCAGCCCTACACTCCATGTGGGGAATAGCTCAACCCACCCAGCCCTACACTCCACAGTTGCAGCATTGCTGCTCAAATATCAGTAAGTTGAGGCAAAGCCTCTAGTACATGGTCAAGCCACTTTCAGTACTTTCTCCATCAATAACCCAGTCCCATACATCAGATAATAATAACATGGCATGCAGTAAATAGTAACAGTCAAACATGCATTCAGGTCAACCTTATCAGATAATAATACATGGCATGTAGTAAATAGTAACAGTCAAACATGCATTTAGGTCAACCTTAACCCTAGGGGTATATCAGTAATTTTGCTCCTAAGGGTAAATCTGTAAATTTTCCACTTATAAAGGTATTTCAGTAATTTTATCAGTTTTAAGGCTTCTCACGAATGTTATTGTCCGTACTAGCCCATTTTTCATTGTAGTAATTTATTTATCTCAATTTCCCAATTTTAGCCATTGGGCCCTAAAACCCCTAATGGGCCCTACAGTGTCCATTAGCCATTTAAGCCTATTTAACCCAAGTTTTATGACCAGTTTACCGGTTTAGGCAGTTTCGATTCTATAGTCTAACAGAACATACTTATTGCCTATTTTTTATATTATATATTTTTATTATTTATTATTACCCGTATGGGCCCGTAAGCCCATTGGGCCCAGTTTTAGCCTATCGAGGCCCAATTACCGAAGTGCATGAAATTTCACACACGACTAACTTACCTGTAACACCCCGTACCCGAGACCGTCGCCGGAGTCGAACACGAGGTGTTAATAGACTAAATTCATTACTTAAACAACTCAAACAATTTATTTTTAAAATTTTCAGTCAAGCTAACAATCTGCGTCATAGTCGCTTAAAAATTCATATCTGAGTTACGAAACTCGAAATCCAATTCCGTAAATTTTCCCTGAGACTAGACTCACATACTATTTAATAATGTTTTTATAGAATTTTTGGTCAAGCAAATTATTACAGTTTATTAGTTAAAATCTCCCCTGTTTCAGAGTTTGACTGCTCTGACCTCTGTGTATTACGAATCAGATATCTCCCTGTACAGAGTTTCAATGACTATGCCGTTTCTTTCTAATAAAACTAGACTAAATAAGGAATCTGTAAATATAAATCATGACTTCTAATTATTTTTGAAAATTTATGGTGAATTTCCAAAGTCATAACAGGGGATCCAGAAATCGCACTGGCCCTGTTTCACAAAAATTTAAACATCTCATAAAATATAACTCATATACCTGTTTTGTTCCATCCATATGAAAATAGACTCATAATTCTTCAATTCCATATATTATTCATCATCTAATTGTATCTCTACTATTTTTAGTGATTTTTCAAACTCACGTCACTGCTGTTGTCTGAATCTATTTTATGGTAAATTTTACCTATTTTTGGTTTCCATGGATTAGCTAGCAATTTAGCATACATAACACCAAATATGATCATGATTAGCCATTCCAATGGCTAATCATTACCAAGCATTTCCATACCACTCAATAACCATATCATAAGACCATATACACAAAATGATTATGCTATACATGCCATACTCAAAATATACAAGCCATTATGCCAAGATGGTATACGGATAGTGTGAGCGTGCCTCCGACCGTTTTCGATTTCCGAGTTGGCTTGTCAACACTACAAGGAATGAAAAGGAGGGAGTAAGCATAAATGCTTAGTAAGTTCACATGCAAATAGCAAGTAACATAACCATATAAGTAAACATAAAACATCATTTGCATAATCATCACCAAGACATTCATATCACATTTTCATTTATCATCTTACCATATTGTTGTTATATCGAGTTTTCAACCTGAGGGTTAAGTACATACCTGTTCAAAGTATCTATTTCACAACACTTACCAATACGTCCCTTTCATCTTGAGTATTCCTCCATTTGAATAGAACTTTACCCGTTGAACACATCGGAATATAATTCGGATACATGGAAAGTTTGCACATAAGTGCCACATATGTAGCCAAGCTACCATGTAACCCGCCCATAAGTGAACTCGGACTCAACTCAACGAGCTCGGGCGTTCGCATCCATAAGTGAACTCGGACTCAACTCAATGAGCTCGGATGCCTAGTTACATCTCTCGAACTCGGACTCAACTCAACGAGTTCGGACATTCACATCCATAAGTGAACTCGGACTCAACTCAACGAGTTCGGATGCTCAACCATCCTAGTGACATGTCACTTGTATCCTAATCTATTCCTAAGGTTCAAACGGGCTTTTTCCCTCGATCTCACATTTGTCGTCTTCCATGGAATATCGGAACCGATACTCGGTAGCAATTCATATTTATCAAGTAGTAAACATAATTTGCATATTACTCAACATTAACAACAAAGCATAATATTTCACGATAAAAAAATCAGCATTTCATATAATTAACATCAATAACTTAAAAATAACAATTATGCTACATTATTTACACATGAACTTACCTCGTATGCGAAAATGGCTACTTTTACCATTTCGTCCACAACTTGGTATTTTTCCATTTTAGCCCGAATTTTAGTTTTCCTTGCTCTATCATTTAAAATATAGTCTAATTAGGACTCACATTATTCAAATTGACCCAAAATCATATTTTGGAAAATTTAAAATTTTGCCCCTAAACTTTTGCATATTTACACTTTTTCCCCAAAGCTCGTAAATTAAACTTCAGCCTATTTTCTTATGTTTTATGACATGCTGATCATTTTTTCCTTCTATGGCAACATCAAATTCTCACTCTAACATGTACTTATGACTATTAGGTATTTTTACCAATTAAGCCATTTGCTAGTTTTCGCTTAAAACCGAGTAGCACAAGTTGTCTAACATAATTTAAAACCTCATATTCTATCATAAAACACCAAAATACACAAATTTCACCTATGGGTATTTTTCCAAATATGAACCCTAGGTTGAATTATTGCTAGCATAAGCTTAATCGAGCTACCGGGACTCCAAAAACGTAAAAATCATTAAAAACGAGGCTAGAACAGACTTATAATCGAGCTTGGAAGCTTGAAAAACCCTATCCATGATTTCTCCTTGCTGTATTCGGCCATGGGGTTGAATATGAGTAAAATTGGCTTTTAATTTTGTATTTTAATTCATTTTACCCCTAAATGACCAAAATGCCCTTACTACTAAACTTTCAAAAAATTCCATCCATGTCCAATTTTTGTCCATAGACTTAGAAATTGGTAAAATTTCTATTTAAGACCTCCTAATTAATATTTCAAAACAATTTCATACTAGAAACTTCTAGAATGCAAGTTTTACAAATTATTCAATTTAGTCCCTAATTTCAATTTAAGCACTTTATGCATCAAATTTCTTCACGAAATTTTCACACAATCATTCAATCATATCATAGACCTCAAAATAATTATAAAATAATTATTTCTATCTCGGATTTTGTGGTCACGAAACCACTATTCCGACTAGGCCCAAAATCAGGATATTACATTACCACTTTGCGATTTCAGATCTAATGATTTCTGAACGTCTTGTGAGCACTCGCACACTCACAAGCCCACGAAATGTCAGAATTTCGGCATTTCTGCTTTTGTCGAATTGAACTATGAGAGGGTGTTCGATACACACCTGTTTCGCGACGACTGCTACTGAGATCCCTTACGATGTCCTACAATTGATTACCACAATTCTTAGATTGTAACCGATAACAACCAATCCCAATATTCACCTACCTATATTCGAACCATGCCCCTAAAGCCTTTAGAATCTTACCTTTTTGCCAAAAACCGATGACTAGGTCCAAGTCTAGTTGCTCCAAAGATCCAAGCCTTCGATAAAACCTCTAGAAGACACTAATCACCAAAAGAAATCGTCGATTAAAGACCCTTAAATCCCTATGCCCAAATCGATAGCCTCCCTAGATTTTAGGGACTTCTGCTTTTCTACATTGTAAAATAAGACTAAATCTGAGGTGATGAGCACTTACCAGTTATTCCTCTTTGATTTCTACACAGATCTACTGCAGATCTATCCTCTAAACAATAGTAGAACTCGAATCCAGGAGATCTGAAGTTTCAGCTATAAGTCCCTAAATCTATGGTATTTCGGCTTTTTAAGTGGCGAAGAAGATGACGATTTGAGGCTATAACTTTGAAGTAATGTTGTCGACAGATACTAAGGGTTTAGAGAAGATGAAAGTTGATTAAAAAGAACAAAAATAACTGAAGGATTTTGGCTTGGAGAAATCGGCACAAGAAGTGAGTTTTCGGGATTTCAGCTTTTATGACAATCGGATATGGAGGTTTTGTGGAGGATGGGATCGACAGAGGAGGTGAGTAAGGTGATCAGAAGGTTTTGGCTAGAAGAAAAAGCAAAAAGGAAGAAAGAAAATGGAGGAAAAAGAGAGGAAGGAGAAATCGGCACTAAGGAGAAGGAATTTGCGTTTTCAGCTTTTGTGAGAACTCAGGAAGGATGAATGACAGTGAAAGCTTTCAGGTGGCTAACCCTAATTCTCCAAGACAGAAAAAGAAAAGAACCTAACCTTAATATCAACTAAAACAATCGGCCCAACCTCCCTAAGGCCCTTGCCGAAATTCACTTAAGTGATCACATACCCGGCACATGCCTAAAATTAAAAAGTAACAATATGCCTATCTTGCAACTTGAACCCTGGACCTTTAATTCCTTCCCAGACGCCATTTTTTTTAGGAACTTAGTGGTGCCACCTTGCCACTTTACCAAGGCCTTATTTGTGTCGTAATTTATGAAGTTCTTCTTAAAAGCCCACTTAACCAAGTCTCCTATTCACTTAAAATCCAACCTTGATATTTTACCGTGTTTAACTTAGGCTTGGGCCTTCTAAAGGCCCACTAACACATTTAAACACAGATCCAATATTCAGAACACCAAAACAACAATACTTTTATAAATATATCTAATAATAAAAATTTCAAATATCAATAATACAGTAAGTAATAATAATAATTTTCATAAAATTTTTCAAACATACATACAGTAATATTTTTCTAATAATAATAATTTTATCTCATAATACTAATTAAAATTTCATAAAAATTTAAAATATCCGTAATAATAAATACAGTAAAAATTTTCTAGTAGTAATTTAATTCAAAATTTTTTTCTTAAACGATAATATTTAAAACTTCTTAATTATTCAGGTTTTCTTCTATCCGAATCCCTGACTCTTCTAGGCCCCAAATTCAGGGTGTTACATAAATCCTTTAATTTTTAGGCTAGATAATAAAAAGAAAGTAATTACTAGTAATTTTGGTTCCTTTGGGTTCGACAATCCGGTCTTGCTAAAGCTATACTACTGTTCGATAGGTACACTTGCCTTCATCGTGATAATAGTTAGTTTCAAGAATGCTTAATTAGAAATTTTTAAAACCTGTCACGAATATCACGTATCAAGTTTTTGGCGCCGTTGCCGGGGAACTAGGATATTAGGAACACTCAATTTTTATTACTTTGGCCATTTTACTTTTATTGGAATTTAAATTTTATTTTTCTCTTCTAATTCTTCATTTGTTCTCTTTTGACAGGTTTTTCTAGTTTATGACCATAAGAAACCCGTCAGGACCATTACTGTTTGATAGTGAGATCGATCGCACAGTTCGCAGAAACCGAAGAGAAATAAGGCGAAGCCTAAGATACACAGAAGAAGATCAAGAGGACGATACTTCAACCACAACCGAGGAGATGGCTGAAAACCAAGAAAATCCGCTACCTCCTGCGATTGCTACTAATCAGAATTCTGCTCTGCGTACTATGTATGATTATGCTAAACCTTCTTTAACAGAAACTAAATCGAGCATAGTTAGGTCTGCTGTTGCTGCAAATAATTTTGAACTGAAACCTAACACCATTCAAATAATCCAACAGTTTGTTCAGTTTGATGGTTTGCAGGACGAGGTTCCCAACGCTCACTTGGCAAATTTCTTAGAGTTTTGCAACAGTTTCAATGGCATTTTTGATGATGCCATTCGCCTTTGGTTGTTTCCATTTTCGTTGAGGAATAAGGCTAAACAATGGTTGAACTCGTTACTATGAGGGTCAATCACTACTTAGGAACAAATGACTAAAAATTTTTTACTAAAATATTTTCCGCCGGCTAAAACAGCCAAATTACGTAATGATATCTCTTCTTTTGTGCAGATGGATTTAGAAACACTCTATGATGAATGGGAGAGATACAAGGACCTTTTGAGAAGGTGCCCTCACCATGGGTTACCACTTTGGCTACAGGTTCAAACGTTTCGTAATGGCCTGAATCCTTCGACTCTACAGATGGTCGACCCAGCCGCTGGCGGAACCATCAATAATAAGACACCTAAAGATGCTTATGAATTTATAGAAGAGATGTCACTAAATAATTATCAGTGGCAAGTGATGAGGACAAATCCAATGAAAACAGCTAGTGTTTTTAACATCAATTCGGTCACCATGCTCTCTAATCAGGTAGAACTTTTGAACAGAAAATTTGACAGTTTTCTTAGTTCGTCATAGGTTCACCCAGTAATGTAGTGCGAAGCAAGTGGAGGTGGATAAAGCAATTCAGATTACCCACCCTATGGCCACAACATGGAGAACGAGCATTTAAATTACATGGGTAATAATCCTCGATCTCAAAATAATCTTTATAGTAATACTTACAATGTAGGTTGGAGTAACCACCCAAATTTCTCACGGGGAGGCCAAGGGAATCAGCAACCACCACCACCTCTAGGCTTCCAACAATCACCCTACCAACAAGAGAAAAAGCTGAACCTTGAGGAGATTGAAAAAAAATTCATCTCAGTGTCAGAATCTCGCTTTTAGAATATCGAGATAGCACTTAAAATCAACAAGCATCGATCCAAGGGCTCGAAACTCAGATAGGTCAACTCGCTAAATTGATATCTGAATGACCACAAGGTAGCCTACCGAGTAACACTGAATCTAACCCAAGGGAGCAAATCAATGCAATTACCATTCAAGATGTGGAAGGGTTAGTTGCACCTGAACCAGAACAGAGGCAAGAAACTATTGTAAGTAAAGGTAAGGGTGAGGTGGACCACAATGACAAAAAATCGGTAAGTAAAGAATACAAACCTCGTGTGCCATACCCAAACGCGACAAGGAAAGATCGTACAGAAGAACAATTCGGTAAATTGCTTAAATTATTAAAGAAGTTACATATTAACTTACCGTTTATTGAAGCTCTTTCGCAGATGCCAAACACAATCAAATTCTTAAAGGAGCTTTTAACAAATAAGCAAAAGTTGGATGAGGTGTCGCATGTAGAACTAAATACAGTTTACTCAGCCATACTACAGAATAAGATGGCCAACAAATTAAATGATCCAGGGATTTTTACAATTCCCTGTTTAATTGGTAGCCTGGATGTTAATAATGCTTTGGCTGGTTTAGGGGCTAGTATCAATGTTATACCTTACAAAATGTTTAAGCAACTAGGTATTGGGAAACCCAAACAAACTAGGATGAGTATTCAACTAGCCGATAAAACAATTATATTTCCTAGGGGGATTATTGAAGATGTACTCGTTAAAATTGACAAATTTATATTTCCAGTTGATTTCGTTGTTCTAGACATAGAGGAGGATAGTAACGTTCCTTTAATTCTAGGGAGGCCCTTTTTAGTAACTGCAAGAACATTAATTGATGTTGGTACAGGTGAACTCACACTTCGAGTGGGTGATGAAACAATCACTCTTCAAGCTCGTAATTCGAGTAACACATTGAAAATTGAAGGTGGTTGTATTAATCATTCTACTAAAACTGACCATGTAGTGCAACCTACTTTGCAGGAAATAAGTTTGGAGAACCTACACGAGCCATGTTCAAGCAACAGCAAAGGACCTATCTATGAAGAACGAAGGCTACAAATAGAGGAACTAGATGAATGGCGGATACAGAAATTGAGAACACCCGATAAACTAAAACCGAGCCAAGACGAGTTCAAGATATCACCAAATCAACTTAAGGTTGGAGACAATGTACTACTAGATGCAGCAGATCCTCGCATTACCACTTCTGAACCTAATGAAGAAATTCCTTTCACGGTACTCAGATTTTCCCATATGGTACAGTCAAGGCAATTCACCCCAAATTCAAAACTTTTAAGGTAAACAATACTCGTCTTAAACCTTATATTGATAAAGTTGATAGCAGGGATGAGGAGTGTAAACTCCTTGAGCCACCATGATCACACACCAAAGAGGTAAGTCAAGCTTAAACTATAAATAAGCACTTCTCGGGAGGCAACCGAGCACTAACAGTAATGATATTATTTAAATTCTAGTTTTTCACATCTAACTTACTAACTGAATCTTGAAAAACAGGGTTTTCCCATCCACACGGCCAGGCACATGTGTGTGCCTTAGGCCGTACGATACAACCATGTGAAAACAGGGCAAAATTTTTTCCCCAACACGGGATGCCATAAGTCGCCACGGCCGTGTGATAAGGCCGTGGGCAAAACTGCCAAACCAACACGAGCGTGCGACATGCCCGTGTTTTTAAAACTGTGGGCGAACCTGTCAATTTAGCATGGGCGTTCGACATGCCCGTGCCCAGCCCCCATGGTCAACACTGTCAAACTAACACGGGCGTGGACTATCATACACGAGCGTGGGAGAAGCGAACAAAGCAAGACACGGCCATATAACACGGCCGTGTGCACCCACACGCCCAAGGAACACTAGCATGGGGTGAATGTCAGAAAGGCCTAAATTTAAAAATCGTGAAACACACGGGAAAACTTAGGGCACACGGGCGTGCCCCACGGCCGTATGCCCCAAAATCTATATAAACCCACGCCCGTGTGCCCCAAAATCTATATAAACCCCTCACTATTCATCATCCCTAACCCTAGCCGCTGTAACTCCACACGCCCTACTTGCCACGCCTGTGCGTTGCCTACAACACTGTTTCCGACGACCCAAGCTTCTCCCTTTATGTTTGTTTACTTTTTTCACTCTATTTTCTTTAAATATTTTTCCTATTTCATGATTTTTATGATCCATTTGACTATCTTAAGTCAATATTCATAGTAGAATAATAATACTCATGCTTTTCATTAAATAATATTGCCATTTTTCTCGTTTCCATGGATTTTATGCTTACACACATGCACTCATGCATTAGATATTCGCGTAGCATTATTCTCGTAGTCCTATTTTAATAATTTAATATATTTGCTTTAGTTGTTTTAGTTTTGTTTACTTCATCTAGTACATGAGTATCATGAAATATTCCTATTTAGTTTTGTTTTTCCATGCTATTCTTGGGACATATTGGTTGAACTTCAACTTTTCAATGCAGATATAAAATGTCATCCTCACATGGTAAGAAGACCTTGTCCCCGCCTCGATGAAGAGGAAAGGAGCCGCATCATCCTTGGGTCCTACCGCTAAGATCCGTCACCCTTTCCTCGAGTTCCCGTTCAGACCCTAGGAGGAGCTATTTCAGACATTACAGGCCCGACCCCTAGGTGTGGGCCGTTGCATTGACTAGGTCGCACTTGAACAGATTCAATTGGCTGACGCAGTCCGAGCTCTCCTGACGATTGACCCGTAGGGGCTCTTCTTTTAGATCATCGAGCCGACGTATCTCGAGTTCACATTGGAACACTGCTTGACGTTCCATCTTTAGACCATCATGACCAACTTTGATGATCCTAGAATGGTCCAGTTCCGCCTTGGTGGTTTAGTGCGCCAGTTGAGCGTACCTGAGTTAGTATTGCACTAGGGCTGTACACGGAGAAGTTCATAGATGAAAATGAACTCGACACCCTCCACTGCCACATCCACTACTCTCCCTCGAAATGCTGGAAGGACCTTGTACCTACCTTGGCCACCTACAATCCTAGCCGCTCCAAGGCATCGGCTCTCCCTCCATCCTTCAGGTACCTACACACCATCTTGGCTCACACTCTGACGGGACGATGAGAGAGCACCAGTGTTGTCACCACTCACGAGGCCTATTTCTTATTGAGCATGGTGAACGGGCACGTCTTCGACCTCGCCTACTTCATCGCCCTTACCATCCGCCATCAGACGGAGCGACATCGGAGGGGGTCATCTTTATCAGGCCCTATGTGACTCGATTGGCTCGGCACTTTGGGCTCCCCAACACAGCAGCACAATCATCCTCCCTCACTCTCACCGGCTAGATGTCCCCACAGGGCATCTCGAGCATGCTAAACATGAGGATGATCCAGAAATGACGTGGCACCTACCCTCCTCAGTACCGCCTCATCCAGTCCACCAAGGAGGAGGACCAGAGAACATTACTGATGATGTTCCTCCACGTCATGAGGACCCTCTGTCTCAGCCACCACCCATCTATCGTCCAGTTCATACGGCGGCTTCATACTCTGACATCTATGAGCGCCTTACGCGATTTGAGTAGCAATGTTTTCAGTGCGTTGATCACATTGATGTGACTCTACATTAGATTTGTCAGCACTTCCACATCTCATCGCCACCACCACCTTGCGAACCATCCGGCGATGACGATGTTTAAAAACTTCTTATTTATTATTTTTATTTTCACTTTTATCTTTATTCATCTTATTTAAGTACTTTTATTTCATTTTCCTTTATTATTATTAAATTTTAGTTTTTATAATTTTTATTGAATAATTTATAGTTTCAGCTATTTCATTACGAGTAATTATGCTTCCTTATATTTCCTAAAAGTTCCTGATTCTATCACAGTTATAAAGAGCTCCAAAGCTTATCATTGCATAGGAACTAAAAACTCCACTAGCAAAGGTTCTCCACAACTTCCATGTCCTGCTCGACCACGACCATAGCTACCACCAGATATAATATTCTTTTGGCGCAGGACTTATGGACTAATGAACCTCTACCAACACCGGAGTATCCTCCTCCACTCTCATCATTGCCTTAGCCGATTATTCTCCATAACTCCAAATCAAGGAGTTCATTCATCATTCAGGAAGTTTCACTTCTCTCCTTATCTTAAGATTATTTATCTATATTTTTTAATATATCTATCTTTGTACATTGAGGGCAATGTACATCTTAAGTGTAGAGGGTCTTTCATATCATCATTAGAAATCCCTGAATTTTGTCTTATTCGCACGTGAATCACTCATATCACTATTAAAATGAATTTTAATTAACTTATGATTTTTATTGATATGTCTTGAATTAAAACATGGGCATTTATGCATTAATTCTTTTAACTTTAAGACATTAGGGAATCAAGCATGATAAGTTGATTTTTGAAGGATTAAAAACTTTTAGGTTGTTTCCCTAAGTTTAGGTATTATCGTGAGTTGAAATTCACAAGTTTAAACATAAAAAAGCCATAATTTTCTGTGAGATCTTAAACCTTAGAGCAAATTTTATTTCTTTCATGCTCCCTTTTATTATGAGTGCGACAATATTGATTTGTTATTCTAGAACTTGCTTGATTTTGCATGTCAAGATCACACCATTTCATTTGATATGGAAAGATGATAAAGACACTTAGGTTTAACCCACTCACTCTATAAAAGCCTACCTTCATAATTAACCCTTAATGAACCCCTTTGAGCCTAACAAACCATTAATTGATTTACCCTCAAATTAACTCATAACCCATTATTGCTGAAATCCCCTAATTTGATCCTTATTTTTTTTCGAGATTTGATTTGAACTAATTGCTTAGCTATGTTTTTCTCTTCTATGTATTTGACTTGTTCTTAAAAAAATACTTCAACACATATTAGCAGTAATTCGTCATTTTTGAGCTTGAGTGTTAATTCCATATTCTAAGAAGAAGCTCACTTGTATTCAACTGATGAATGGTTATTCTTCTAGCTAGGTAATTTTTCAATTCAATCTCGATGCTAACCTTTTCTTTCAGCTTGTGACCACACGCCCTAACCAAAGCCACATTACAACCCTCTAAAAGACCTTTTTGATTGATGTATCAGCTCAATTTATAGTGGTGGAGATTTGATTTTCAAGCAAGCCTATGATAATAGCTTTTCATATTGACTAATGAGTGCTTTAATTGATGTCCTTAAACACCTTGATTGATTTGAGTGAATCTTTAGTGAGGATGTTAAAATCTGTGATATTTTGATCAAAGGTAATCACTTAAATAATAGGAGACACCTATGTTTTCGTGATAATATACTCAACTTTGAATGTTTGAAACTTTGATGTACTTTTAGTTGAATTTTCCATGTATGAATACTTATGGATTATTTTAAGATATTATTGATAGGGATTATAAATTGAGAAGAATTTATTTTAATTGTGAGTTGAGGATTTTGCTTGAGACAAGCAAACACTTAAGTGTGGGGGTATTTGATAAACCCGTAATTTATACATATTTTTAACCCATGCTCAGCACATTTATGGATGGTTTCTCCTTACACTTGGTGAATTCGATGCTCCTAATCTTTTAATTTCATGTTTTATACTTAGGTGAGCACAGGAGAGTAAAAAGAGCGAGAAACAGGCTGAAAACAGAGAAAATGGACCCACATTAGAAATCAACACAGCCTGGACTTCCTGACGCAGACGTGTCACACGGCCGTGTCTATTTGGCAGGATCGAAGCACGACTTACACTGGTAGACTACACCCCCGTGCCTATTCAACAGCCCTGACCATGGGCTGGAGTAATCACACACAGACGTGTCCCTGTCGAGCCCAAATATAACTCTATCTAGAAATGTCCAATTTTCAGGGCTCTTAGGCATTCTAAAGCCTACTTAAACACATGAGGAGGCACTTAGGATGGAGGAGCATAGTAGGAGACAAGAAATTACTCAAGGGAAGCCGATTGGTCCATCTCAGAAGCTGGATTCATCATCAAGACTAAAGATCTCTCTTCAATTTCCATTCAGGGGTTTTGGGTTTTCTTTATGTTTTGTATTCATTATTCTTCTGAGATGTTTTCTTCTATAATTATGAACTAAACCCCCTAAATACCTAAGGGGAATGAAACCTAATACGGATCTTGTTAGACCCCCTAAATACCAAAGAAGAATGAAATCTAAGACAGATATTGTTATTATTATCTGAATTGTATGATAAAAATTTGACTTGTTCTTAATTCTTGTTTTAATATTCGAGGATGTTGATTCGAGTTAATGCTCTTATTCAGAGGAGGAATAGACCCTGTCTAAGAGTAAATTTTTCATAATTAAGCGGAGTTGATTGCACGCCTAGAGATAGGGTGATAAGATTTTGCCGGATTAGGGTGAAACCTAATAAGGGGATCCATAGGTCGAGTTAATGCAACACTAGGTGTTAATTAGAAAGAGATTTCAATTAATCAACCTAGGGTTAGACGTTATTAGTCTCGAGAGAGATAATAATATAACTTAGGGATTTTTACGGATCAATCAAATAAATAAATCGTCTGATTCAAAGTCAAATAACAAGTGAAGTCTAGGTGGATTTTTCCTTGGTTATTGTCTTAATTATTCGAGTTTTCCCAAAAGCCTTTTTCCAGTTTTCTCTCTGTGCACTCTTATTTTAGTTAATTAGTTTAGATAAACAAATCCCTTAATTTTTAGGCTAGATAATAAAAAGAAAGTAATTACTAGTACTCTTGGTTCCTTTGGGTTCTACAATCCGGTCTTGCTAAAGCTATACTATTGTTCGATAGGTACACTTACCTTCATCGTGATAATAATTAGTTTCAAGAACGCTTATTTATAAATTTTTACGACCTGTCGCAAATATCACGTATCATGATACTTCTGTGATTGCATTGATAGATCCAGGATCGATACATTTGTATATATGTATGAATTTAGTATCCAGTAAGACTTTGCCTGTAGAGTTTACTGAATTTGTGATTAGAGTATCGAACCCCTTAGGCCGGTGTGTTTTGGTAGATAAAGTCTGCAAGAATTGTCCGTTAATGTTTCGAGACATTTCTTTTTCGGCTGATCTGATGTTATTACCCTTTGATGAGTTTGATAAATTCTGGGTATGGATTGGTTGACTTTGCATGATGCTATTGTAAATTGCAAACAAAAAACTATTGATTTGAGATGCAAGAATGATGAAATAGTTTGAATTGAATCTAGTGACTTAAATGGGTTGCTGGCTGTGATATCTTCGATGAACGCTCTGAGTTTGGTGAAAAATGGTTGTGAAACCTACTTTGCTTATGTGATTGATTCGAAATTTGAAAAGAAAGTTGAATCAGTGTCTATTGTTTTTGAATCCCCTGATATGTTTCCTAAAGAACTTTCGGGATTACCTCTGATTCGAGAAGTTGAATTTGGCATAGAGCTAGTGTAACACCCCGTACCCGAGTCCGTCGCCGGAGTCGGACACGAGGGGTTTGCAGACTTAAATCACTTCTTTGCACAATCCATTTTAAATTTTCCAGGCAAGCTGGCTAACTGCGTCACTGTCACCTTAAAATCATATCTTCAGTTTCACAACTCAAAAATCAGCTTCGTGATTTTTCCCTGAAACTATACTCATATATCCATCTAAAAATTTTTTTCTAGAATTTTTGGTAGGGCCAATTAGTACAGTTTATTAGTCAAGTCTCCCATGTTACAGGGATCGACTACACTGACCTTTGTGCATTACGACTTAGATATCTCCCTATACAGGGCTTCAATACTGATGCCGTTTGTTTCTATAGAAACTAGACTCAAAAAGGAATCTATTCATATGTGGCATGACTTCTAATTATCTCTGGTTAATTTATAATGAATTTCCAAAGTCGTAACAGGGAATCCAGAAATAGTTCTGACCCTGTCTCACAAAAACTTTAGCATCTCATAATATACTGTTCATATGAATGTTTCGTTACTTTCCTATGAAATAGATTCATCAAGGTTAGTTTGCATAATTTATTAACTATTTAATTCCATTCCTACTATTTTTAGTGATTTTCCAAATCTACATCACTGCTGCTGTCAGCATCTGCCTTTAAGGTAGACTTTACCTATTTCATAGTTTCCATGATTCAACTAGCCCTTTTAGCATAAATAGCACAAATTATGATAGTGATTAACCATTCCCATGGCCAATCCTTGTTAAGCATATCCATACCAAATGAGTATAACATTATGCTCAAACATATATAAGCCATTTTCGCATGGCTATCCAAAATTATACAAATCCAAAGGGTCCATGACCCACAACAAAAAGGGTAGTCCTATACATGCCATTTCGAAGTTCAACCAAAATTGTACCAAAAGGGGGCTTTGATAGTGTGGGAGACTTCGACTTCCAAAAATCCCGAGTCCGATAGCTGACGAGCCAAAATCTATAAAACAGAGAAACAAAGAAACTGAGTAAGCAATTTATGCTTAGTAAGTTTTGAGCAAGGAATTCCAGCACAAGAAAAGTATAGCATTCATGTAGCTAAACAGATAATTTCATATGCACAAATTTTCAGTATCATACTTACTTCACATTACCAACCCTTATATTCATACGCAAAGATCAACTTAGCCAAAGGCCGGTAGCTCATTTATCAACTGAGCGAATACTTATTTGTAAGGGCTCAACTAATTCAAAGCACATACGAAACATACCTCAATGTTGGGATGTTACAAGCGTATTAACTGAAATTTTTCAGCAAGATCGTTCATTCCCAAATCACGTACCTTCGGAATTTAACCGGATATAGCTACTCGTTCAAATGCCTTCGGTCATAGCCCGGTTATAGTAACTCGCACAAATGCCTTCGGGACTTAACCCGGATTTAGTAACTCGCACAAATGCCTTCGGGCTTAGCCCAGAATTAGTATCTCGCACAAATGCCTTCGGATCTTAGTCCGGATATGGTCACTAGCACAAAGCCTCGCACTTAGCCCGACATCATTCGAATAACCATGCACATTTAACAATAAATCATGACACATCGTATTTCATTTTCATTAGCAAAACTCAAACACAAGACACTTATCACTCTTGCAATTTCGGCTCAATAGCCACACACAAAGAGCATGATTTTGATTTGCTTAAAGCATGATCTAATCAAATCATAATTTAAGCTCTATTACTCAAGAACTTACCTCGGATGTTGTCGAACGGTTTCGACGGCTATTCGACCACTTTTTTCGCTTCCCTTTATCGGATTTTATGTTCCCCTTTGCTCTTGAGCTTAATTCCAAACAAATTTAACTCATTAAAGTCTCCATTCTTGC